>NW_027397072.1:72360750-72384610 GCF_003265705.2 Callorhinus ursinus
TAAATTTATTCCTAGGTATCTTATGGTTTTGGGTGCAATTGTGAATGAGATCGACTCCTTGATTTGTCTCTCTTCTGTCTTGTTGTTGGTGTATAGGAATGCCACTGATTTCTGTGCATTGATTTTATAGCCTGCTACTTGACTGAATTCCTGTATGAGTTCTAGTAGTTTTGGGGTGGAGTCTTTTGGGTTTTCCACATAAAGTATCATATCATCTGCAAAGAGTGAGAGTTTGACTTCCTCTTTGCCGATTTGGATGCCTTTGATTTCTTTTTGTTGTCTGATTGCTGTGGCTAGGACTTCTAATACTATGTTGAATAGCAGTGGTGAGAGTGGACATCCCTGCCGCGTTCCTGACCTTAGGGGAAAAGCTCTCAGCTTTTCCCCATTGAGAATGATATTCGCTGTAGGTTTCTCGTAGATGGCTTTTATGATATTGAGGTATGTACCCTCTATCCCTATACTCTGAAGAGTTTTGATCAAGAAAGGATGCTGGACTTTGTCAAATGCTTTTTCTGCATCTATTGAGAGGATCATATGATTCTTGTTCTTTCTTTTGTTAATGTATTGTATCACGTTGATTGATTTGCGGATGTTGAACCAGCCTTGCAGCCCAGGAATAAATCCCACTTGGTCATGGTGAATAATCCTTTTAATGTACTGTTGGATCCTATTGGCTAGTATTTTGGTGAGAATTTTTGCATCCATGTTCATCAAGGATATTGGTCTGTAATTCTCCTTTTTGATGGGATCTTTGTGTGGTTTTGGGATCAAGGTAATGGTGGCCTCATAAAATGAATTTGGAAGTTTTCCTTCCATTTCTATTTTTTGGAACAGTTTCAGGAGAATAGGTATTAATTCTTTTTTAAATGTCTGATAGAATTCCCCTGGGAAGCCATCTGGCCCTGGGCTTTTGTTTCTTGGGAGATTTTTGATGACTGCTTCAATTTCCTTAGTGGTTATAGGTCTGTTCAGGTTTTCTATTTCTTCCTGGTTCAGTTTTGGTAGTTGATACATCTCTAGGAATGCACCCATTTCTTCCAGGTTCTCTAATTTGCTGGCATAGAGTTGCTCATAATATGTTCTTATAATTGTTTGTATTTCTTTGGTGTTGGTTGTGATCTCTCCTCTTTCATTCATGATTTTGTTGATTTGGGTCATTTCTCTTTTCTTTTTGATCAGTCTGGCCAGGGGTTTATCAATCTTGTTAATTCTTTCAAAGAACCAGCTCCTAGTTTCGTTGATCTGTTCTACTGTTCTTTTGGTTTCTATTTCATTGATTTCTGCTCTGATCTTTATTATTTCTCTTCTCCTGCTGGGTTTAGGCTTTATTTGCTGTTCTTTCTCCAGCTCCTTTAGGTGTAGGGTTAGATTGTGTATTTGAGACTTTTCTTGTTTCTTGAGAAAGGCTTGTATTGCTATATACTTTCCTCTCAGGACTGCCTTTGCTGTATCCCAAAGATTTTGGACAGTTGTGTTTTCATTTTCATTGGTTTCCATGAATTTTTTTAAATTCTTCTTTAATTTCCTGGTTGACCCATTCATTCTTTAGTAGGATGCTCTTTAGCCTCCATGTATTTGAGTTCTTTCCGACTTTCCTCTTGTGATTGAGTTCTAGTTTCAAAGCATTGTGGTCTGAAAATATGCAGGGAATCATCCCAATCTTTTGGTACCGGTTGAGACCTGATTTGTGACCTAGGATGTGATCAATTCTGGAGAATGTTCCATGGGCACTAGAGAAGAATGTGTATTCCGTTGCTTTGGGATGGAATGTTCTGAATATGTCTGTGAAGTCCATTTGGTCCAGTGTGTCATTTAAAGTCTTTATTTCCTTGTTGATCTTTTGCTTAGATGATCTGTCCATTTCAGTCAGGGGGGTGTTAAAGTCCCCCACTATTATTGTATTGTTGTCAATGTGTTTCTTTGCTTTTGTTATTAATTGCCTTATATAATTGGCTGCTCCCATGTTCGGGGCATAGATATTTACAATTGTTAGATCGTCTTGTTGGATAGACCCTTTAAGTAGGATATAGTGTCCTTCCTCATCTCTTATTACAGTCTTTGTTTTAAAATCTAGTTTGTCTGATATAAGGATTGCCACCCCAGCTTTCTTTTGGTGTCCATTAGCATGGTAAATGGTTTTCCACCCCCTCACTTTCAATCTGTGGGTGTCTTTGGGTCTAAAATGAGTCTCTTGCAGACAGCATATGGATGGGTCTTGTTTTTTAATCCAATCTGATAGCCTGTGTCTTTTGATTGGGGCATTGAGCCCATTTACATTCAGGGTAACTATTGAAAGGTATGAATTTAGTGCCATTGTATTGCCTGTAAGGTGACTGTTACTGTATGTTGTCTGTGTTCCTTTCTGATCTTTGCTGCTTTTAGGCTCTCTCTTTGCTTAGAGGACCCCTTTCAATATTTCTTGGAGGGCTGGTTTCATGTTTGCAAATTCCTTTAGTTTTGTTTGTCCTGGAAGCTTTTTATCTCTCCTCCTATTTTCAATGACAGCCTAGCTGGATATAGTATTCTTGGCTGCATATTTTTCTCGTTTAGTGCTCTGAAGATATCTTGCCAGTCCTTTCTGGCCTGCCAGGTCTCTGTGGATAGGTCTGTTGCCAATCTAATATTTTTACCATTGTAGGTTACATATCTCTTCTCCCGAGCTGCTTTCAGGATTTTCTCTTTGTCTCTGAGACTCGTAAGTTTTACTATTAGATGTCGGGGTGTTGACCTATTTTTATTGATTTTGAGAGGGGTTCTCTGTGCCTCCTGGATTTTGATGCCTGTTTCCTTCCTCACATTAGGGAAGTTCTCTGCTATTATTTGCTCCAATATACCTTCTGCCCCTCTCTCTCTTTCTTCTTCTTCTGGGATCCCAATTATTCTAATGTTGTTTCGTCTTATCGAATCACTTATCTCTCGAATTCTGCCCTCGTGATCCTGTAGTTGTTTCTCCCTCTTTTTCTCAGCCTCTTTATTTTCCATCATTTGGTCTTCTATATCACTGATTCTCTCTTCTGCCTCATTTATCCTAGCAGTTAGTGCCCCCATTTTTGATTGCACCTCATCAATAGCCTTTTTGATTTCGACTTGATTAGATTTTAGTTCTTTTATTTCTCCAGAAAGCGTTTCTCTAATAACTTCCACGTTTTCTTCAAGCCCAGCTAGTATCTTTAAAGTCATGATTCTGAACTCTAGGTCCGACATCATACTAATGTCCGTATTGAGTAGGTCCCTGGCTGACTGTACTACCTCTTGTTCTTTTTGCTGAGGTGATTTTTTTGTCTTGTCATTTTGTCCAGAGGAGAATAGATGAATGAGAGAACAAAATGCTAACAGGTTTACAACGTCCCCAGCAAATATACTGTATACAAATCAGAAAAGACCTGAAACCAGGGGAAAAGAAAGGGAAAGAAAGAAAAAAGAAAGAGAAAAAAAAAAGAAAAGAAAAAAAATAAAAACAAAAACAGAACAATACAAAAAAAGCAGAATGTGATCAAATATGATCAGGCTAGTGCATAGATCAGTGCCACACACTAGATTTTGGGCGTATTTTGGTCTGTTAGAAAAAAGTGCCTCCTAAAATTTTAAAGGAAGAAAGACATATATGTACAAAATAAGGGTTGATACAACGAAGGGATAGAAGATGACTGTAAAGGTGAAAATTATAAAAGATTTTATAAAAGGACTTGATAAGATAAGTTGTTTGAAAAAAGAAAGAAGATTAAAAAAAAAAGAAAAAAGGGAGAGAATGTGATCAGGCAGGAGACTAGAACAGAACCATACACTAGTGATTTAGGGTATACTTTTATCTGTTAGAAGAAACTGTATCTCAAAATTTTAAAGAGAGAAAAACTTATATATATATGCCAAAAACAAGGGTAACTACTATGAAGGGATAAAATATGACTCTAAAAATGAAAAATAAAAAATGTTTTTTTTTAAAAAAAAGAGATTGATAAGATGTTGTTTGAAAAAGGGAAAAAGAAAAAGAAAAAAAAACAGTTAACAAAAATTAACTTTGATGAACTAATGAATCATGGTAAAAAAAAAGCCATGAATTCTATGTGCAGTATTCCCCTAGCGCTGGAGTTCGCCCGTTCTCCTTGATCGGTAAACTTGGTCTTGGCTTGCTGGCTGTTCGCGCTGA
The DNA here is from genome assembly GCF_003265705.2 of Callorhinus ursinus. Classification (NCBI taxonomy): domain Eukaryota; kingdom Metazoa; phylum Chordata; class Mammalia; order Carnivora; family Otariidae; genus Callorhinus; species Callorhinus ursinus. Next base: position 72,364,901 of record NW_027397072.1, read on the forward strand.
TCTTCTGGGGGAGGGGCCTGTTGCTGTGGTTTCCAAAAGTCTTTGCCGGAGGCTGAATTGCCCCGCCCTTGTCGGTCCGGGCTAAGCAAGCTGCTCGGGTTTGATCTCAGGAGCTTTTGTTCCCTGCAAGCTCTCCGTACAGCCTTGGAGGACCAGGGCAAAAATGGTGGCCTCCCAATCTCCGCCCGGAGGAGCTGAGAACTCGGGGCCCCACTCCTCAGTGCGCCCTCAGAGAAAAGCAGTCACTCCCTTGTCCCTGGTCTCTGGCCGCTCTCCGTGCTCACCCGGCCTGTGACCGAGCGTTTGTATCTCTGGCACCCGACCCCGTGTGGAGTCTCCAAACCCAGCAGATCCCTGCGGTGCGTTCCCGCGCCGCTCCTCCCCGGGAAGGAAGGGGAGTCTCCCCGGATTTGCCGCTTGTTGGGTCCCTGCTGCAGGAGCAGTGGCCCGACTGGGCCGCGGATCACAGTTTATGGCAACCCCGAGCTCAGAGCCCGCGCTTTGGCTCCGTCTCTGCAGCTGGCTTCCCCGCTCCGATACCTGGGAGCTCTGGCGCACTCAGGCTCCCCCGGTCTTTCTGTGACCCGAAGGGTCCTGAGACCCCACTGTCCCGCGAGGGTTCCACCCCCGCTTAGCCACTGGAGCGACGTCCCTCAGCGGAGCCAACTTCTAAAAGGTCCGATTTTGTGCTCCGCGGCTCTATCACTTGCCAGCAGCGGCCGGCGGAGGCCCCTCCCCCGCCGTCTATCCTCCCGAATATCGCCTCGGATTCACTTCTCCGCACATCCTACCTTCCAGTAAGTGGTCGCTTCTCTGTTCAGAGAGTTGTTGCTACTCTCCTCTTTGATGTCCTGTTGAGTTCGTAGGTGTTCAGAATGGTCTGATCCCTATTCAGCTGAATTCCTGAGACCAGACGAAATCTAGGTCTCCTACTCCTCCGCCATCTTGCTCCGCCCCCCTGCAATGTGTTTTTAAGTATATGTCTAATGATGCGTTAGAAACTGACCCCCCCAAAATAGTATGAACTAGACTTTACCAGTAAAAAAGGAAGGTTGTTTGGAGTAGGAAATAATTTTATAAGTGGTCAGTTTATTAATGTTTTGATCACTTTTCATATTTTGATCACTTTTGCTTCACAAAGTAAACTTCTAAATATAGGGACCAGGATAATGAACACTCTTATATCAAGGACTTTCCTTTGCATGTGTACACACACACACACACACGCACGCACACATACATACACACACACACACACAAGTCCATGCCTGGGAACTGAAGAATCACTTGTATGTACACATTCACTAGTTTGTTGTCATTGTCTGTTCAAGACAATAAAGCTGAACAAAGCAGACATAGACGTCTATTTGATTCAATTATATGAAATTGCTGATATTTAAGCATTTCTGATGTGTAAAACCAGCGATTTCATGGGGTTCAAGTTCATAGTTTTTATACTGCAAATTTGCTACCCATTAATGGGTAATGAAATCAATTTAATAGACCAGGATCAGCATTTTTAAAAAATGAAATTGACTAGAGTAGAAAATATCAGAGGGGATCTCATGTTGTAAGAATAGTTAAGGCTTACTGAAGATTTATTCTGTGCCAGGCACTATTCTAAGTGCTTTGTAAGCCTTAACTATTTGTTATCATTATTGTTATCAGCATCGTGATTATTGGCTCTGTGCTAGCCTAGTGGACCAGGAAAGACTGATGATACTATGTTAAAACTCCACCCAGAAAATTCAAGACACCTGCAGGTCATATGATCTCACTAAAGTACAGCCACAAGACTAGCCTCAAATACTGCCCAGGGAAATTTCAAAAGCTGTGCTTTCATCGTGAATCCAGGAAAACTAAGGACAGAGTGTCTGATGTGTACTGTGTATTGTCTCTCCAAAAACTCACAAAAGGCATCTTACTTTAGATAATGGATTGGGTTCCTGAAAAGTTGAAAGCATTTTAAAATCCAATTCAAGACAGTATGCCTGATATATCTGCTTCCACTTCTGAGATAATCAGGCTCAGCTCCTTTATTGTACAGAAACCTCCCCATTACATAAAAACACAGTGGTAACTTCTTCTGTAAAGTGAAGAGTTCCATCCCTGGTCTTCATTACCATATTTTCCTAAAGAGAAGAGCAAATCTTTCCTGTCCAATAACTGGGTTAACACCAGATGAAATGTGTGCTCTTCATCCATATTTCTTAGGAGAATGAGATTAATTCAGTTGCCAATTTGCCTTTTCCACATTTTTCTTGGAGCTATAGGTTAAGTTTTTGGTTTTGCAAGTAGCTGAGGGTGGGTCCTTTCCTCTTTCTCTTTTTGTTAAAAGACAATTCCCTTCCACTCCCCACCCCCCAGCAAAACAAACAAACAAATAAACAACACCCAACAACAACATAGTGTAACCTGAAAAACTTTAAATGTCTGTCATTCTTCCCTTTATCCTGAACCCAGTTTCTATTACATTAGCCTATTACATTATTGGAGAAGAAGCAGTTCAGTGCCACTGTGAATAAAAGGGGAAAAAAGTACTTCTATCATATAGGAGCATGAACTGCTACACCAAAAATATTGGTGCTTACGAGCCTGGAGCTGACAACGTAAATTCTTGCCAATATAAAGCTTCTCTGCAAAGAGATTAATCCTACAGAGATTGCTGGTGCGGGAGGAGCATTTGTCTGCTAAGACAAAAATCCTTCAAGTTAATTACTGTTTTGAAAAAGCTAACCAAAAACAGTAACAATCATGGTCAACAAGGAGGGCTTGACTTCTGTTTTCTGGGGAACAAAAGCCTGGATGAGGGAGATGCCCAGCTGTCTTATCAGATACAGTACATTACAGAGGCATTTTGCCAGTGGGCTGGCCATTATATTAAATTCCTTGGTGGTTTTGGGTAGACTAAATAATCTTTCTTTGGTGCACATCAGTTAAAGCAAATACTTACTGAGCACCTACTAGGTACAAAGTCCTGTGCTTAACCAATTAATCTGTACTTTGAAGGATGTATTTTCTTCATTCCCAATAAACATTTAATGGAAGGTATGTTTCAATATTTTAAATTAATCTCCTTCGCGCATACCTCCTTAAAACTCTGTCGTACGTGGTGAGTGCTATTCTTATATGTTCTTGTGTATCAGGTGTTATTCTTCAATGCTTCTATGACTCGGTATATTTAGGCTGTCCTTGACTTTGGGACATTCAACTTTTGTACAACTCTTAAACAAGCTGTACTGTACACTGAATTCAAACCTTTCTTCCTGAACCGATGCGTGAGCGTTTTAAGTTTCTGCACGCACCGCTAGCCTATCAGTGGCATAATTCTGGCAGAGTCTCCATCTTGGCTTGTCCAGCACTGTTTTGCAATTATTCAAATAGTCCTTTTGCATTTGGCTCTTTTTTTTTCACTTAGCAATTATTTTTATAAAATGAGTGACAAAAACATAGATCTCAAAACCAACATAATGGAGAAAGCTAGAAATCATTAAGAATGCTAAAAGCAAAACATTTCCAGCTTCAATCTAATGTTCACTGAATTTAAGCCAGTATTTTGCATGTTTCAATGGGAAGAACAAAATTAAACAACATGCATGAAAGCAGGAAATAACTTGAAGATTGTATCTGAAGAAAAACTTACAATTCTTTTAATCATTTTTCTGGCTTTCTGCAAGCAGCCCTTCCCTTAGAACATAGAAGATGATCAAATTTCTAATATTCAACTTGTGTGTATATATTTTGGGCATGCTATATGTACATGTAGAGGACTGCCTATAAAGAATCCTGCCTGGAAAACTTTTGTAGGGCAAAGGAATCATCTTAACAGATGAAATTCTTATTGATGTAATAAGAACCAAGTTTGCTTCTTGTCCATCCTGAAGCCCCATTGAAGTAAAATGTACTCTTACCCCAAAAAACCCCCCAAAAACAACAACAACAACAAAAAAACCTTAAAAGCCAAGAGATTGGAAGGGACAGTTTGCCTCCAGATAAGAGTGTTCAGAGACTTCAAAGAGAGAAGAGAACTGACAAAGGAAACTTGAAGAGCCAGAGTGGAAAGCAGGAGCTGCTCTAAGACAAGGGTTCTCCCGGTCTTGTAAAATTCTGGATGAAGTGAAGAGACTTTGCAAAGTGCCTTCAATGGCAGTAAGACAGGGGGATGGGGAGTGCTTTCTTCCAGAATAAGAGGCAGTCAAGAGAGCAAAGGTCAGATGCTGCAGGGTTGGGAAAAGAAAGAATCCCTCTGACCTTGAGGAGGGAGCAAGGCTAGAAAGGCAGAGAGAGTTACTGCATTGTGACCCTGGGTTGACTGGGCCCCGAGTACCAGGGGCCCCTGGGCAAAGGGTCCCGTACTCCTGACGTAGAAGCAGAAGCCACTGGACCTCATAGGACCACATTTTCCAGCCAGAACAGAAGTCTCCAATGCTGACTGCAATTGGCAATGCAAACCCACTGTGAGGCATGTCCAGAATCTGACTTAAGAGCATTGAAAGGAAGTATAGAAATAGATATTTCTTCAACAAATGAATCTTTTAAGAGCTACAACCTCTACATTAAGAGAGGCAGAAGGGGTTGTAGTGTACCTTGAATGATAGTAATAATAGTAATAATAATTTTGAGTAACCTGTAAACCATGGAAGAGAAGTTTTTGGTCAAAGGGGCCTTCTGACACCTAAATTTTATTTATTTTTTTTTTTAAGATTTTATTTACTTATGTATTTAATTGACAGAGAGAGACCCAGCGAGAGAGGGAACACAAGCAGGGGGAGCAGCAGAGGAAGGAGAAGCAGGCCTCCCGCGGAGCAGGGAGCCCGATGCGGGGCTCGATCCCAGGACCCCGGGACCATGACCTGAGCCGAAGGCAGACGCTTAACGACTGAGCCACCCAGGCGCCCCTGACACCTAAATTTTAAAGAAGTTAGTAATTGCAATGCTTAGAACCTCTCCTGGAAGCACCATCTGTCACTGCTGGTTCTCGCAGTGACAGGTGCTTTGCGTTCTTGATGAGTTTCCCTGCCATGAATCACATGTATTCTATCAAGTTACTCGGTACAGGTACAACTTAGTTGCACCCTTACCGGGAAGGGGTGGGGCCACAGAAAGGATAGAGGGCGGTGGCTGGCCTTCCTGAAAGGCAGGTCGGGAGACCAGGAAGTTCATCTTGCCTACTTTGCAGTCAACGCCTGAGGCCTGCATGAACTCCTGCTTCCTCTGGAATGCTTTCACCTGTCAGTAGACCCATCCTGCATGCTCCCTCTTGTGTATTGTCCCATACTGTTCATCTGAGGTGTTGTTGTCCAGCCCATGCCTCTGGACTTCAGAGTTCCCGAGGGCGAGGGTGTATCTCCTCTCATACCCAGTATGGGACTGGCCTGCAATAAGGTGCTCAAGGATAACACTCCAGAAATCTGATTTTATCAACGTACTCTTGGCATCCTGCTGAAAAATAGTCCCACTCCCCAGAGGCTTTATTTCTTCTGGTGGTGATCCCTGTATCTTCAATTGCGCTTATACTCCTGTTATTGGTTCATGAACCTTAGGTGGTGTCTGTTGACTCGTGGCCATGTCAGACTCAGCTCATTTATCTACCCTGTACTCCTCCAACCACTCCTAGACCCCTCCTCCCAATGTTCAGTTTCCCCACTGGCTGCATCTTTGACTTCAAACAATGTATTTGGACCTCCATTTATTGTTCCACTTAGTCTCTCCTGACTTCCTTGTTTTGACAGGAGGTTAATTATGCCTAGCCTTTCCCTCCTCTCTATTCCCCACCCCTTCTATTTCCCTATCTTTGCCGAGATTGATCAGATCAGTGTTCTCAAGTTTGGTTAACATTTACATTCTGTTCTGCAACAGACTGTCTCTCAGTGATTTGCCCATTAGTTCATTCATTCATTTATTTTTCATTCAATAAATATTTTTTGAGTGCTTACTATGTAGGCACCAGGGATAGAAGTGAATACAATAAGCAACATTCTTCCCCCCCCCCAAAAAAAAGCAACAGTCTTCATGGAGCCTTCCTTCCCATAATGGGAGAGAAGTAAAATATATATTATGGGGGCACCTGGGTGGCTCAGTCAGTTAAGTGTCTGCCTTCAGCTCAGGTCATGATCCCAGGGTCCTGGGATTGAGTCCCATATTGGGCTATCCACTCAGCGGGGAGTTTGCTTCTCCCACTCCCTTTGCCACTCCCCCCTGCTTTTGCTCGCTCTCAAATGAATAAATAAAATCTTAAAAAAAAAAAAGATGACCAGGGTGGAGGCAGGAGACGAGTGAGATTTCCCCAACCAGTTCTCCAGTTCTCTGACATCAACAGGGTGTCCAACAGTTCAATTTAATGCTAACCCTAACTACCTGGAGCTAGCCTAGACACCACAAATTAAGGGCTCGGTCCCACAACGCTGCCCCCACTTCAGTCACAAGCCAGGCTACCACGACCTCCCCAACCTCAGGTTCCGTAGTTGGCTAGAACAACTCACAGAGCCCAGGAAAGCAGTTGACTTACTATTACCAGTTTACTGTGAAGGATACAACTCAGAAAAAACAAATGGAAGAGATGCATAGGACAAGGTATGGGATAGAGAAGGGCACAGAATTTCCATATTTCTAGTGAGAAGTCCACACAGATTTTTCCTTCCCAAATCCATGCTACCTTTTAATTTGCTTCAGATTGTTTTTTGAGTAGATAATATATTCATGTGATTCAAAACCCAAAATGACATAACAGTTATATGGTAAAAAATCTTGCACTCCCATCTATTTCATCTGTTTCATGTTTAGACCAGGCACTCATGCATGCATGCATTCATTTTAATTTACTTTAGTCTAGTTTCTGCTTTTTTCTTTCGAGTTTCTGAATTGCCTTTCTTTTTGAGTAAAGAAGGAATATGTACCTCTTTACCATGTATCAAACATTTTGTAGCTTCTTACTCCTTTTATCTGTTGCTTAGACTAGGCAATTCCACTTACATGAGGTATCTAAAATAGTCAACTTCATAGAAATGGGGAATGGAATGCTGGTTGCCAGGGGCTGGGTGATTGGGGAAAAGGAGATCTGCTCTTTAATGGATATAGAGTTTCATCGTGCAAGATGAAAAAATTCTGAAGATTGGTTGCACAACAATGTGAATATACTTAACACTGTTGGAAGGTGCAGTTAGAGATGGTTAAGAGGGTAAATTTTATGTTATACGTGATTTACCAAAATTAAAAATACATGTTTAAAAAAGGTTAAAAAACAAAACAGAAGTTTTACCAATATCTATGGAAGTTAGGACTCTAGGTTTAAATAATAATTATAATAATATAATAATATTACTATTATAATAAATTATAATTATGATAATTATGATAAAGTTGCAGTTATTAATTATTGAGCACTTAGTTACAGTATCTCTTTCAATCCTTAACACAACTCCCTGAGGTATGCATTACCACCCCCATTTTAAGATGAGAGTATTCACAAATGTGCCGAGGCCATCAATTGGTCTCCCCACACTTTGAGATAGCTAGCTGGTTTGGGTGGCAATAAGAAGCAGAAGACGGGCGCCTAGGTGGCTCAGTCATTAGGTGTCTGCCTTCGGCTCAGGTCATGATCCCAGGGTCCTGGGATCGAGCCCTGCATCGAGCTCCCTGCTCAGCAGGAAGACTGCTTTCTCCCTCTCCCACTGCCCCTACTTGTGTTCCCTCTCTTGCTGTGTCTCTCTCTCTGTCAAATAAATAAATAAAATCTTAAAAAAAAAGAAGAAGAAGCAGAAGAAAGAGGGCCACATTAGCAATGAGGAGGTTGGACATGTCGCTCAATTTCTGGATCAGAGATTTCCCCACTGTGCCCTGAGGAACTCTAGGAGCTTCACAGAGACCCCTACTCTCACCCAAAAACTGTGGGAATGGAGAGGTCAGGTGAACAGGGCTCAAATCCTGCTGAACCAAAGCAGTTTGCATTTTTCTGTTTTCTATTTTGGACTTCCACCCAAGAATAGGCTCTGCTGCTAAAAAGAAATTTGGAAGTCCCTGGATTCGATTATCTCTGAGCTCACACTTTAAAATAGCTCAAATGAATCTTCCTAGACATTGCATCTCTGGGACTTGTGGGTGGGCAGGGTCTGCTCCATAATTTGCAGGGCTCAGAGCAAAATGCAAAGGCAGGGCCCCTTGTTCATCAAGCAGTAAAAAAAAAAAAAAAAAAAAAAAAAAAAAAGTGCCATTAAAGGCACTAAAACCTGAAACGTCTTCCATTCTTCCATGGTCTTTCTCTTGACTTGTCATGGGTTTTTATTTGCAATTTTATGTCATTCTAAGTAAAGAGAAAGTAAAATTTTAAATTCTTGGCATAAAATTGACTATTCTTTTTATACTGGAAAATGCCAGTTGAGTACTAATTCTAATTAGTACATTCTAATGCAAACATAAGAGCATTTCACTCATATGCAGAATCCTTAAAATTATATAATTTGTATCTCATAGTTCACGCATGCATATGTGTTTTGTTCTTACCAGAATGGTAGAAGCACTACACAAAAGTAACTCCACGGTTTTTATTTCACATCTTGAGATGCACACATTCTACCACCACTTTGGTCCTTCTACTGATGAATAGGAAAGGACTAGAAAGAAGGGGAGCTGTGGGTGGCCCAATCTTTCCCTTCCCCTTTTCCTCTATGTCATCATTTTCAGTAGTAGTGCTTAGCTGACACACGTAGATTAATAGGAGTAAGAAAGGATGGGATTGGGCTCCTTGATGGTTTGATGTTTCTTAGACTGTGCCATCTTTTTGTGTTCCAAGCAAGTTCTGATAGCACCCCTGTTTACTCAGGTGTAGACATAACCTGATTACTTTTTACTTGCGTTGAGTCTCATTGAACTCCCACACATTGTGGGGCCACTGGAATCCTGTGCTCAGGAGGCATGTGAATGTAATATTGCAAAGGAGGTAGTAAGGAACATCAGGGGACATACATACTGTGTGTATCTCCTCTGTTCACACACATGCTCCACTGTACCATCAGACTTCATTTAAGAATACAAGCTCAGAAATGAAATTATTAAGAATTTTAAAAAACAGCAACAGCAGGGGCACCTGGGTGGCTCAGTCGGTTTAGCATCTGCCTTCAGCTCAGGTCACGATCTCAGGGTCCTGGGATCAAGCCCTGCGTCGGGCTTCCTGCTCAGCAGGGAGTCTACTTCTCCCTCTCCTTCTGCTCCTATCCCCCGTTCATGCTCTCTTTCTCAAATAAATAAATAAAATCTTTAAAAGAACAACAACAACAAAAACAAAAACAGCAACAGCAAAGCGTTAAAACCCACGCATGGGCCATTCTGAACAGGAGCCCTGTATGACCACATGGGTTGCATACCCTGAAGCTGGTCCTGTGGGTGGGGAATGGAACATGAACATTTTGATAGGTAAGGTCTTTCTTCATTGGATGTGTCAATGCTTTGAAACGTAGAAAGACTTAAAAAAATGGAAACACCTATAGTAGCATTCCTATGGTTTACCAATATCTGGTTCTCTTCTCCTTCCAAAGCTCAACCCATTTTAAAGAATGTCCATGTGACTTTGGTTAATAACATGTGCATAAAGTGACATATGTCTCTTCTGGCCAGAAGCACTTAAGAGCTGGTGTGTGATTAATTATTTATCTCCCTTTGCCCCACTCCAGTAACCGACCAACAATATCCAGATGGTGGAGTCGCCACCAGCCTGGGTCCCTAAATGAGAACAATGTGAAGCAGAGCCCCCACCCTCCCACAACCCTCCTGCTGACCCAGAGTGGACCTGTAGCAAGAGAAAGAAAGAAACCTTTGTTATAAAGACTTGGGAGTTGTTTGCTATTGCCCAGACTAATACGATGTTATTACTATCCCGTCCTGCCCCCCACCCTGCCAGCGCCACCGCTCATGGAATATATACTACAACTTAAAATTATCTTTGAAATAGTCATAAAATATATATTTAAAAACCAAATGGTATAGCTTTTTTAAAAGGTGATTCAGTTTTTTTTAAATAGAAATTACCTTTAGTAAATTTTGTATTTGTTGAGTATTTAGTCATTAATTTTTATATGCATGTTGTTTGAAGGGCAAAACACAAGGGTAAAGTGCTAAAAGTTGAACCTAATTTTCCTTTGTATCCAGGGATCTCCACTGATATCCCAGAGTTACTGTAATATCCTAGAGTCCGTATTTCATGCTACGGGGCAAAACCTTTCCTTTTAGCAAACTTTGATGAACAGAGAGGATAATAACTCTACTAAATCTTTTCATTGGCTTCATTTCTAGTAGTGGTGTGATAAGGGGAGGTATTTTCCCCAAAAAGGATACAAGGAAAAACAAAAGATCTGGATGATTGGGGCCTGAATAACTCTATAGACATGAAATTTTCCCAAAGATGCCACATACATGGTGCTTTTACTATTGATATTAAACTCCTCTTCTTTCTCTGATATCTGGAAGGATATAGACTCCATCACTGGGGAGAGCTATTTATAAGAAGAACATGGAAAACTTGTTTTAAACGCCAACTATGAAAACTGGCAGAGAGATCGTTGATGGATTCTTTTGTATTCAGAATTAATGCTCCAAGGGGAAAAAAAGCCAATGAATGTAAAGGTCTGAGCAGCAAATTAACAATTCTCATGGTTGGTCTTGATATTTGATGTCAGATAAATTTCAATGAACTAAGTCTCCAGTTTCTTTCTTAGAGCAAATATAAAAGTCTGCTCTCTATAGACTTTAACAGATGGAAAAGAAATATACTGAATTATGTAAAATGCTAACTCTGAGATCCAGTTATTTGAAGGCTCTTAGAATTCCAAGTAAACTCCATATGTTTAGAAATACCTGGTCATTGACATTTGTAGACTCAATGTTTTCTGACTTGACTATCTTTTTTTTTTTTTTTTTTTTTAAGTAGGCTCCACGCTCAGTGTGGAGCTCAATGCAGGGCTTAAACTCACAACCCTGAGATCAAGACCTAAGCTGAGATCAAGAGTCAGATGCTTAACCGTCTGAATCACCCTGGCACCCCTTCTGGCTTAACTATCTTTGGGTGACCCTGAAGTTTCAATACAAGCAAAACCTTGTAATTTTTGAGAGCACAAATGTGAATAAGTCACAGGTTTGGGGTATACAAGGAGGTGTGCCTAGCCTGCTGCCCAGCAGCCCCACCACAATGCAATGCAGTCTTGCTGTTTTCCATCAGTTGCATATGCAGTAAATCTCAAGAAGTATAAAAGAGCGTGTGTGTGTGTGTGTGTGTGTGTGTGTGTGTGTGTATGTGTGTGAAGAGCCCTGTGAAGAAAGATAGTCTCTAGTCCTAATGTTGTTGAAGAAAACGTAAAACTCTTGGAAAGTAATTATTCTTAGGCAGAAAATACTTTGGGGATAGTTATAGCCCATTGTTAAAAGCTCTTTCATTTGAGTTGATGATCTTATAAGTCACCCATATACTATCTAAAGAAACAGAGAGGGTCGCCTGGGTGGCTCAGATGGTTAAGCACTGGGAATAATTACCTTTTACAGAAATGGGATTGAGGAGGTCTATAGAGGCATGTCTATGAAGCAACGGGCAGTGTAGCTTCTGCTGCAATGAAAGCACCAAAAGTAACAGTTGGTTCAACAGTCTGCATAATGTGACACTATAGGGCAGGTGGCTTCAGCTGACCCTCCTCTCAAGCTGAAGAAATTCATGCCCTAGCACAGAAGTGTTCAGCTCACAGGGAGTCGCCACCATTTAGAGGCAATTACTTTGTTTCAAAAATACACTAAGTGTTATCTTTATGCCAGCAAATGGATAGAGTTGCAAAGGAGACAAAAGGCAGTTGTCAGTCATTTTCTTTAAGGAGGCATTTACAACATCAAGCATGCCCTTCTGAGGTAGGTCCTTGGCTGTCTGAGTTCATATTGTGTCTTCCTTTGCGATCCCCTTCCTACATTTCTTCCAGCTCTGATGCTGGGTTATCACTCAGAAGGACAGGAGAACGCTGCTAATCTCCTGTGACTTGTCATTCTCCTCTGTTCATGCTTTTGAGCAAGCACAATTACACTGTCTCATCACCATAGACTGGATTTTGCAGTTTCCGACCACTTTACAATTAATGTTCTATTCAGTCATTATGCAAGGTAGGATAGGTTTATTTTAACTTCTCTTAATAGTTTTATAAAAGACTCTGATCCTGTATTTAAACACTCCTTAAAAGTTTGAGGGAATTTAGGGGCACCTGGGTGGCTCAGTCGGTTGAGCAACTGATTCTTGATTTTGCCCCAGGTCATGATCTCAGGGTCCTGGGATGGAGCCCTTTGTCGGGCTCCACATACAGTGGGCTGTCTGCCTAAGATTCTCTCTCTCCCTCTCCCTCTGCCCCTCCCCCTGCTCGTGCGCACTCACTCACTCTTTCTCTCTCTCAACTAAATAAATAAATCTTTTTTTAAAAAGTTTGAGGGAATTTAAAATTTCAGTAATAATTTAATGCAGTTCAGGGGGAAATTATATCATGTGGTGGTATTTGTAAATTTAGTTATTCACAACATATATGCATGACTTCAGGTATCCTGACATATATCAAGGACCTATGTTTTCCAGTGAAACAATTAACCAATTAAAAACCATTCTCAGTTTAAATAATGTGTAATTTTCAAGTAACAAAAAGATGTACAGAGATGCAAGGAGAGAAAGAATCTGTGTAAATCAACTGTAACTCAGCTCTGCTACAGTGTGCCCCTAAGCCTAACAGAACGTGAGGGACTTGGAAATTAAGTCACTGTTTGAGAGTTAATCTTGTAAAGAAAACACTTATTAGAGTGGAGTTCTAAAGAAGTTGGCTAAAAAGACAGACTGCCTCCCAAGTCAAAAGTAGGAAATACCTGGATATCTAAAAGATTTGCCCACAAGTCAAAAAAGCTGCAGCTTTATCACCACTGTTCGTACACCTGTAGAAATGATGTCCATTTCCAGCAGGTATGGCAAACTAGGTAATCTGGCCAACCCTCAGGTAAAAACAAATAAAACACAATAAAATTTACAATCATCTCTTTTAATGCATTAGTGATCTAGCAAGAAAGTGAGGAATACTCAGGCCAGAAACCAAGTGAAAAGGGATAAAAGTACCCAGGGATATAAGCTGAGCAATAAAACTGATTTTTTTTTCCTTTGAGGGCATTTGCTGAACTGGATAAACACAAACTTTGGTTTTTATGGCTTCATAGTCCTGAAGATAAGAGACAAAGTTCAGGGACCCCAAGAGTTGGCGGGGGGAGAGCATCTATTATGAGACCTAATGAAACTAGGACCTTAAAAGCCTCACCCTTATTCAAGTGTAACAGGATCAAGCAATAAATCGATTCACCCTCAAAGATACCCCCAGGAGACTGCAAGGAGACTTCTCTGCCTCAAATCTTACTACTAAGGAAAAGGGGCAAACAAAATCTCACTTGAGAATTTATAATCAAGTAAGTAGGCTTATAGCCTGAGTTTGCTGTATCTAGATGGTTAGGCTGAGGACTTAGCTTAAAGTGTTCTTGGGTAGAATGTGCCCTTAGGCACATGGTAGAAGGAAACCTACTTTGATTCTAGGCCTCAAAAATTCTCAGAAATAAAATTCTATAAAATATTGTATATAATCAAAAATCATGAAATACAAAAGAAAACAAGATACTATGACCAAAGCCAGCAGAAACCAGAGTTAGCACAATCAGATCATCAAAGACTTCAGATACAGGAATTATCAGAAACATAATGTGAAATGAAAGAAAGGTATAGGGAAAAATTAGTAAAGAACAATATGAGGAATGACCAAGCATATTAGTAAAAGAACCAAATAGGGGTGCCTGGGTGTCTCAGTCAGTTAAGCATCTGCCTTTGGCTCAGGTCATGATCCCAGGGTCCTGGGATCGAGCCCCGAGTCAGGCTCCCTGCTCAGCGGGGAGTCTGCTTCTCCCTCTCCCCTCTTGCCCTACTCGTATTCTCACTAGCTCTGCTCTCTCTCAAATAAATAAATCTCAAATAAACAAATAATCTTTAAAAAAAAAGAACCAGATAAACCTTATACAAAGGAAATTTGGTAATTGAAATTATAAATCAAATGAATGGGTTTAACAGAAGATTAGATATAAATAGAGAATTAGTGAAGCAAAAGGTCAGTCAAAAAATTATCCAAAATTTTGCATAAAGAAACAGATATGGAGAATATAAGAGAAAGAGACAGAGTGCCACAAAGTAAGAAGGTTTAAAATGTACCTAAGTAGAGTTCTACAATGTGATGGTTGCTGTTAAGGTGTCAACTTGGCTAAAGCATGGTACCCAGATATTTAGTCAAACATTATTATAGGTATTTCTGTGAAGGCATTTTTTAGATGAGATAAACATTTTCATCAGTAGACTCTGATAAAGCCAATAACCCCTAATTATGCAGATGGGCCTCATGAAATCAACTGAAGGCCCTAATAGAAGGCTAATCTCTTCAAGCAACAAAGAATTCTACCAGCAAACTGTCTTTGGACACAGGCTGCAGCTCTTCCGAGTCTCCAGTCTACCAGCCTTCCCTGGATTTTGGACTTGCCACACCTCCACAATTGCATGAGCCAATTACTTAAAATGTCTCTCTCTCTCTCCACACACACACATACACACACACACTGTTGGTTCTGTTTTCCTGGAGAACCTTGACTAATACATGCAAGGAAAGAGAGTGAAGCAATATTGAAGAGATAATGCTTGGGAATTTCCATAACTGATGAAAGACACCAATGTACAGATTTGAGAATATTAATGAATCCCCACGCACGATAAATACCAAGAAATCTGTAAGTAGACATAACATAATGAAACTGAAGGACACCAGAAGCAAGGATAAAATCATAAAAGCATCCATGGAAGACAGATTACTTTCAAAGGAATGACAGTGAGGCCAATAGCCCAGCGCTCAACAGCAACACTGGAAGCCAGAAGTTAATGGAATGATACTTTCATGTACTGAAAGGAAATAGTTGCACCCTAGAACTCTATGCCCTGAAAAAATACCTTTTAAGAATAATGAAAAAAGAAGTAGAGATATTTTCAGACAAACAGAAAGTGAAAGAAAAAAAGGGACAAATGAGATCATCAAAAGGTGAAATCATCAGAAAGGTCATCGTAAAGTCTAAAGGATATATTTCGGGGAGAAGGAAAGAGATCCTTTCTTCCATGTAGAGAGAGACCCCATATAGATGAGATGCCTGAAATGGGCGTGAGAGGCAAGACGAATGAAAACCAATGGAAATAGTAAACATGCAGGTGAGATAAACAAGAATTAACTGCATACAATAGCACTAATGTCATGTTAGAGGATTAAAAACAAGAAGACTTAATGATGTAATATATGGTGATTAACATAACAATAAAAAAATTAAAAAAAAATAAAATAAAAAAAATAAAAACAAGAAGACTACAAATACAAGACACTACAAAAACAAGGTATCTTCCCTCTCCTAGGTTCATGAAGCTGTGCTCCCTATATCCTCTTCTAAAACCTTTATTGTTCTTGCTTTCCTATTTACATGCTTAACCCACCTGAAATTCATTTTCGTGTGAGATGTGAAAGAGATGCCTCTCTTAGTCAGCTTTGCTGCAGTGACAAACAATGCTCTGCTCAAAAATTTTAGTGGCTTGCACCAACATACATTACTTCTTGCTCCTGTTAATATTAGCAACTGCAGGTTTGCTGCTTCATCTGCATCCCAAGTTGTTTCTCATTGCAAGTCCCATGCGTCTTCTCCTTTTGGGAAAGAACAGCTCTTTACGAGACATGCCATTCTTAGGGCAGAGGAAAGAGCAAGATCATCTTACACTTAAATAATCTGTCTGGATGGGGCATATGCAAGTGCTCAAGCCAGACACAGTGAAATGGGAACATAAACTCTTCGTACAGGGAGGCACGATGACTCTTATGGCAATGGGTAGGAGTATATAACCCTCTAACAGGAAAGAATACAAGTACAATTAAGTTCCTCATTTAGTTATTTTTTCCCTATATTATACCCGATTGTCCCATTATGATGTTCTGAAAAGTCTATCCTTCCACCAGGGATTGCAGTGCCAGCTCTCTTTAAAGGCCAACCTTCCCACATACCTGTGCTCTCATTTTTTTTTCCTCAATTTCTTTCTTCTCATTCCCAAATCAGATTATTTGTTACTATAGTTTTATAGTAAGTCTTCAGAGCTGGTTAATCAAACCTACCCACTTTGTTCAGGTGTATCTTGGCTCTTCTTGGATCTTTGCCCTTCCATATACCTTTGTTAATTTCTGTAAAAACCTGTTGGGATCTTGAATGGGTTTACATTACATCTGCTGATCAACTTAGAAAGAATTGGCATCTTTACAATATGGAATCTAATTCATTAACATTAAAATTAATTCTTTAATTTTTTCAGTAATATTTTATAGTTTCCTGGGTAGAGGTCATCATATTCTTAGATTTATTCTGAAGTGTTTTATGCTTTTTGTGATTTTTAAATTATATATTTCCTTTAATTTTGTTTTATGCCTTTATTAATTTTCAGTTTGTTTTAGATCCTCTAGATTTTATTTTGGTGTAAAAAATCATTTTAACTTTACATTTTTTGAAATATTAAGCCATATGTACCAATAATACTTATTAAGATACATTTTCTCCCCTTTGAATGCCATCTTTATTATACACTAAATTTCCATGAATGCCTAACTTGTGTTTTTTTTTCTTTTCCTGTTCAGTTTTCATATATTTGACCCATCCACCAATAATCTTTAGTTATATGTTATTTCCCAGGCTCTATTTCTTTGCTGGTATGTAGGCTTTTTCTTTCTCAACCTTCTTGATTTTTTCTTAGATTAACTATATTTTGGCTCTTATTGCTGATGCATAGACATGTGATTGATTTTTGTGTTTTGATGTATTTAGCAACCTTGCTAAATTCTAATAATTGAAATTATCAATTCTGATAATTTGCCAGGATATTCATATGGATTCTCTATTGTACATTATTATTATTACAAATGAAGTATTGCCTGCCAGGGAAGCTCACCTGAGCTTTGGTGTGCAGGGTTTTTATTGGGATTCCGTCATGTAGGCCTAGATGCCCATGTGATTGAACTTAGTTATTCAATGTCCAGTCCCTCCAAAGGTCTAATATGGCATGGCCCAAGTCTCTCACCAGAAATCACAGTTAGGTAGCCTGTTGGATGTGGCCCATGGCCCCAGTTCTTAGGCAAGATAACTTACCTGTATCAGACGCTTATCAGGCAAGATATCCCAAGGAACTGATCAAAGAACATCCCCTTCTTTAGAATGTACAGGGTTTGGACAGCCCAAGCCAGCTGAGTTAACCCCTTACTAGACACTTTAAACAGACTCCCAAGTCACTTGTGATTTAGAGCTCATGGTTTGAGACTTCTGGGATTACCTCAGTCATATGAATTTGAGTTTAGGACTCTTTAAGGGCTGGCTTCAGTGCCAATGCAATTTTCCTTGAAGTCATGTGTGTGTGAATATATGTGTGTGTTAGGGTGGTGTATTTAATTTTTTTTCCCTACACTGAGGGCATAATCCTACTGTAAGGAATCCCAGATGTAATGGATGGATTCTCCTATTAGGTTTACTAATTAATTTTATTTATTTATTTATTTTTTTTTTAGCACAGAACAGGATAATTTTATTTTTATTTTTATTTTTTTAGATGTATTTATTTTATTTGAGAGGGCGAGAATGAGAGAGAGATACTAATTAATTTTAGAGGCCTCTAGATTTTGTCTTCTGTCTTCAAGCTTCAACAAGCCGTGACTATCAACCTAAGTGTAAGTTTGCCAAGTTAGACAAATGTCTTTGAGGAAAATGTGACTTCAGTAGTCTTTGAGTGCCTTCTTTCCCTTAGATATTTGGCCTGGCCATTCCTTGTTATTTTACAGTCCTTTTGAATACTTTTAAGAATAGCTTTTAAAATATATTTAATTCTGTATTTTAGGTTTTTTCTTTTCTCCTTCTTCTTCTTCTCCTTCTCCTTCTTCTTCTTTTTTTTCAGAAGAATCTTAGGGGCTAGAAAACATCTAGCCATCCGTACTACTGGAGTACAAGACCAGTTCATTTGTTTTCACTCTTTCTTTATAAAATAATAAAAATAGTTAAGGTTATAATTTTTCCTTTGACTATAACGTTAGTCATTTCCCATAGGTTTTATTATAAATTACTATTCTTTTGTTAATGCCTAATAAATTGTGATCTCAGGTTTTATTTCCTTTTTGATTCAGGGGAGATTTTAGAAAGCATTCTTTCAATTTTAAAGTGGTTAAGTATTTCTGTTTTATGTTTCTATATTCTTCTGTTGATTTCTAGCCTAGTGAATTCTGGGCAGAGAATGTGGCCTGTAAAATCTTTATATTTCTGGAATCTATTAAGATTTTCTTTGGGCCAAGTACATGATCAATTTTTATGGATATTCTGTAAGCAATTGAAAAGAATGTGTTTTCTCTGTTTATAGAAACCATGTGTAAACAGGGATAACATTTGTGCTTTAAATGAATGTGCTTCTCTCTTTCACATTTCCATATGCATGTTTTTCTTCCACTCCCCAGAGTAATCTATTGCCTTAGGTGAAAATTTGGACAGTTACAGCCAGGGATAAAAAGAGAAAGTGGTAGTCTATGTTCAGCTTTTGATCACCAAATAGGATTTTTAAAAAATCTAAAATAAAACAATATTCTTTAGAAATCAGGCTTTCACCAGAGAGAAAAGGATTTTCTAAATTCCTTACATTCATTAGCATATCCAAATCCAGGCCTCAGGGATTTTTGTATGCTGAGTTTAAAGTAAACCACAAGTAGGCAGAACTCAGTTTGTGAAGTCCTTGCTAGGAGATCACTTTTTTTTTCTTCTAAGATTTATTTATTTGACAGAAAGAGAGCACAAGCAAGGGGAGGGGGAGAGGGAGAAGCAGACTTCCTGCTGAGCAGGGAGCCCAATGTGGGGCTCGATTCCAGGACCCTGGGTTCATGACCTGAGCCGAAGGCAGATGCTTAACCGACTGAGCCACCCAGGCACCCTAGGAGATCACTTTTCCTGTCTTGCTTTTGTCCTCTGTATTGGAAAAGGGAAAAGATCCGTGTTCTGACCACCTTATTCTGGCTATAATCTTCGACGGAGTGGTTTTGAGGGTGATATTGGTACTGGTGGTAGAGCATAGTGGCTGCAAGTAAAAGTGTTACAGAATTTTTTTTCCTCCGTCAGTGTCTGCCGTTCCTGGTCACGCCAAATGAAGTGGTAGACCAGACAGAGTGGTGGGCAGCAAAGCAAGGTTTATTGAGTGATAGTAAAGTTTAGAGTACAAAGCTCCCCAAGAGGGTTGCCACTGGAGTTTCTACTTCTAGGGGTTTTTATGGGCTTGTTGGAGAGCTGTTTTAATCTGATTTAACCCTCCCTGCGCCTGTCACTCAATCAGGTTTTTGTCCCCTATCTATCACATGGGAAAGGGTGGAGGGCTCCTTGGAGGGTTCCTTCCAGGGTGGTTTCCTCTTTTTTTTTAATTTTTTAAAAAGATTTTATTTATTTATTTGAGAGAGAGAGAATGAGAGATAGAGAGCACGAGAGGGAAGAGGGTCAGAGGGAGAAGCAGACTCCCTGCTGAGCAGGGAGCCCGATGTGGGACTCGATCCCGGGACTCCAGGATCATGACCTGAGCCAAAGGCAGTCGCTTAACCAACT
>NW_027397072.1:72384710-72412674 GCF_003265705.2 Callorhinus ursinus
TTTTTTAAAGATTTTTATTTATTTATTTGTCAGACAGAGAGAGAGAGCACAAGCAGGGGGAGCAGCAGAGGGAGAGGGAGAAGCAGGCTCCTCACTGAGCAAGGAGCCCGATGCGGGACTCAATCCGAGGATCCTGGGATCATGACCTGAGCCGAAGGCAGACACTTAACGACTGAGCCACCCAGGCGTCCCAAGGGTGGTTTCCTCTTAGGGCCAGGGGCCGTTTGTCCCTGCCTGCCTGCTTTCCACTATCCTTCATCAATAGGATATCAGGAGAGCTGGAATCGGAGTGGGCTTGTACCTCCCTTTCATTGAGAACTCTTGGGCGTGTCTGCCACATACAGTGGCCTCCTCACCATCATGTGGGGACAAGCCAGACTGTGACAATATAAGCATGATCCCGTGGTGAAGTTAGGCAGAGAAAAGGGCCCAAGTTGTACCCCTTGCCTTCCTTGGTATCTGTGCAGTGTGAAAAGAGTCAGAAGTTCCTATATCCCCCAAGGTGGGTGGCTGGCTTCCACAGTGAGGGTTGAGCTGACCCCACCACAGAGGCTGCAGGTGGACAACAAAAGCTAGGGGTCTGATGTTGGTTTGATGTGGAGGAATGTAAACACCATGGCTGCCAATCCCAAGCAGGGCTACTAGGGCCTGCCTGGGTTCAGAGAAGAATAAGGGGACCACAAGCCACAGACTTAAGCCATGGATTCCCGCCCAATTAGGTGACTCTGAAGACAACACCAGGTCCTGCCCACACAGATCCAAACCCCCTTTGCTGAATTGCAGACATCCTTTTGAGAGTGGTAGGGAATGGAAGAAGAAATGTGAAACTCTGAGCATATACCCCAAAGAGACAAAAGATCCAAGAGAGACTGAGATACCATTCATTAGCAAAGGTAAGTACTATTCCTTTCAGTGCCAAATCAGGAAGAGCTTGTGAGGAAGATTTGATCATTATAAGGAATTGAGAAGCTACAGTTTTTATACCTATCTAAGTAGTTGTGAGTACAAACGTGTGACTCATCTATTTATTATTTGTCAGTTTGAGCTGTCAGATTATTAAGGAGAAATATCACCTCCCTCCCCATTTGGTAGTAGTTTTATCAACGTCCTGTTTCTGAGCAACTTTGCCATAAATATTTTGCTGCGTTCATGTCTGATAACAAAAAATGTTATATTTTCTCTGATGGGCTCTATTATTTATCCTTATAAAATATTCATTTCTGTCACATTTAATGTTTTTGGCTTTGGAATCTCTATTATCAGATGGTAACTTGGGGACTCCTGCTGACTTTGTGTATTAGTTTCCTAGGGCAGCTATAACAAAGTACCAAAAACTTGGTGGCTTAAAGCCACACAAGTTTATTGTCTCACAGTCCTGGAGGTGAAGCCTGAAATCAAGGTGTCAGCAAGGCGATGGTCTTTCTAAAGGCTTTAGGGGGAGAATCCTTTCTTACCTCTTCTAGCTTCTGGTACTGGAAATCCCCGGTGTTCCTTGGCTTGTAAATGCATTGCTCTAGTTGCATGGTCCTCTTCTGTCTGTGTATCTTCATATTCTCTTCCCTCTGGGCATGTCCCTGTGTCCAAATTGCACCTTTTTCACAAGGACACCTGTCATGCTGCATTAAAGCCTGCCATAATGACCTCATTTTAATTTGATTTCCTCTGTAAAAACCCTATTTCCAAATAAGGTCACACTGAGAAGAACCAAATAAGGTACATTCTGAGGGCTAAAACTTCAAAATGTCTTTGGGGGGGGTTCAGGATTCAAGCCATAACACTTTTTGTTTGCATGATCTATTTGGTTCTTTATTTCCAACTTTTATCTTTTTGTTCCTGGTACATTTTTTAGACAGAAGATATTTAAGAGTCTATTTTTATAGGGAATTGAACTCATTTTTATGGGTTCTAATGCTTTCATCTTATTTTACATCTACTAATATACTTTACTATGTTTCCTTTTTTCTCCTTTGCTGAATTTTGCTGGGTTCATCAACTGGTAACTCCGCTTCCCATCATTAAGATGAAATGATTTGGGCAGGGCACCTGGGTGGCTCAGTCAGTTAAGCAGCTGCCTATAGCTCAGGTCATGATCTCAGGGCCCTGGAATGGAGCCCGGTGTCAGGCTCTTGGCTCAGTGGAGAGTCTGCTTCTCCCTCTCCCTCTGTGCTCTCTCTCACTCTTACTCTCTCTCTCAAGTAAATAAATAAAATCTTAAAAAAAATAGATGAAAGGATTTGAACACTTAATTTTTCACTTATTTCATTCTTTCCCTTCCTCCCTGCTGCAATATCTGTTTTTCTTTTTATTAAACTAATACCTAATTTTAATTTCAGATATATTTACATCCTTCCTTATAGAATGGCTCTTTCTGTTTTTAAGAATCTTCTTAATCCTTACACAACAGTTTATAATCATATTAGCATCATCCGTTTAGATTTAACTGTATTTAGTGTATGGCCGATCACTGTTTCTTTTACATAGATAGATGATAGATAGATAGATAGATAGATAGATAGATAGATAGATGATAGATAGATGATAGATAGATAGATGATAGATAGATAGATAGATAGATAGATAGATAGATGATAGATGATAGATAGATAGATAGATGATAGATAGATAGATAATAGATAAGTAATAGATAGATGATAGATAGATAGATAGATAGATAGATAGATAGATAGATAGATAGAGATATAGAGGTAAGTCTAACCCTATTTTGAGATCTTTGTTCTGAATTTAATGTTTATTTGGTTGGAGTACTTCTCAACCAATTTCTTGGAAATTTCTTCAGAAAGAGCATATGTCTATATATTTTCTCTGCCATTATATGTCTGAAAAAAGTCTGTCTTTTGTTTTCATATATAATGATATCTTGGCTCAGAATAGGAATCTCGACTCATGGTCCTTTACTTCCTAATGCCTCTAAATGTTGTTTCCCTATATCTAGAGTCAAATTATGCAAATGAGAAATCTGAACCTGGCCTGGTTATCTTTTCATTTGGGGAACCATAATCCTGTCTGAAAGCTTGCAAGATCCCCTCTTTATTCCTGGGGGTTTAGAAGTTTCACTAGGATGTGGCCAGGTTTGTTTCTTTTTTCCTGAATTCTGCCTGCCGCTTTGTGAACTCTTTCAACCTGAAAACATTTTTCAGTTCAGGAAAGTTTTTACTCTGGTTTTTGTTTTGTTTTGTTTTGTAATTGTATCTTCTCCATTCATTCTTGCTTTCCATCTGGAACTTTTATGATTCCCAGGACCTTTCGATTTGCCTTTCATGGATTATCCCTTTACTCTTGATTTCCCTTCTGCTGTCGTTTTGCTTAGGGATGCGAGATCGAGTCTCCATTTATATGTTCAGATCATTCATTTTCCTTTCATCATTGTCCATTCTCTTTTTCACCTTTTGAGTTTTTTGGTAATTTTATATTTTGAAATAGTTTTTATAGTATAGAAAAGTTGCAAGAATAGTACAAGACATCCTTTTACCAATTGTTTATGTTTTTGCCCCATTGTCTGTGAAATTTTTAGATGGGGAATCATATTTTAAATTCCTGTTTATTCATAGATAGTTTATAGTATTTGTTGCTGTCATGAATAAAAATTTTTTATTATGTTTTCTAATTGGTTATGTCTGGCATATGTGAAAGTTGGTGGGGGAATATTTATCTAGTAATTTGACTTTTTATTAAACTCTCACAGTAATCCTACATTTTTCAGTTGATTTTTTTGGTGTTTTCTCAATGGATGATCATATCAACTGCAAATAATGACAGTTTTGTATTTTTCTTTCCTATAATTGAACCTCTTCCTATTATTTTGACAAGGGCCTTCAGAAAAATGTTGAGTAACACCCTAATCCTCCTGGTTTTTAGTTCCTGATCTTAAGGGGCTCTCCTGAGAAATTGAGGAATGTCCTCTGGCGTTCACCATAAAGAGTGACATTTGCTATTGGTTCTTGAAAACTGTCCCTTCTCAAGTTAAAGAAGTCCCATGTATTTCTAGTTTAAGAGTTTTGATTAATAATAGATGTTAAATTTTATCAAATCTTTTCTATAGCTATCATAATGAGCACATAGTTTTTCTCATGTAACCTATTAATATAGTGAATCACAATAAATTTCCCAATGTTTAGCCATCTTTACATCCAGGGCATAATGCTGATTGCTCAAAGCATACTCATCTCTGTAATTCTGAGCTATGACCTTCTTCACCCCCCCCACGCCCCCCCCGTCCTGGTTTTACTGTCATAGTTACATAAACTTCCCATCTTTTTTATGCCCTTAAAAACATTTAAAATCAACTAAGAATAGAAGATGATAAAGTCTTGAGGAGTTAATAAATCTCTTGAAGGCCAAATCTAGAAATTTAAATGAAAAGTAATGACAATAAAAGACTTCCATATCTTCTACTCTTCTCACTTTGTTAGAACAGAATCTTTAAATGAATCAGCTGATTTTAAGACAGCAATTGCTGGGGCCTCATGGACACCAAACTAAGGAAAAAGCACTGTTATTTCAGAAGTGTCAAAACCTTAGATTAGCCAGGTACTTAAAAATGTATGTAGCTTGGGGCGCTGGAGTGGCTCAGTGGTTAAGCATCTGCCTTTGGCTCAGGTCATGATCCCAGGGTCCTGGGATTGAGCCCCGTGTGGGGCTCCCTGCTCAGCATGGAATCTGCTTGTCCCTCTCCCTCTGCCCTCCCCCCATTGTGCTCTCTCTGTGTCTCTCTCTCTCATAAATAAATAAAATCTGAAAAAAATAAAACAAAAACAAAAACCAGAAACCAATCACTGTCCTCCCTGCCTCTCTCTCTCCTCAGCTCCAAAGGCATCCACCTGATGTTTCTTCTGTGGTCACCATATTTCCAAGTCAGAAACCGTATGGTGCTCTCTTTCGATTCAGCCATTTATATATAATCTACTGTTTTCCTATTATGGCAGCTGAAGATTTTATTTTTTTTATTTATTTTTTTTTTAAAGATTTTCTTTACTTATTCATGAGAGACAGAGGGAGAGAGAGAGAGAGAAGCAGAGGGAGAAGCAGGCTCCCAAGGAGCAGGGAGCCCGATGCGGGACTCGATCCCAGGACCCTGGGATCATGACCTGAGCCGAAGGCAGATGCTTAACCATTTGAGCCACCCAGGCGCCCAGCAGCTGAAGATTTTAACTTTCAAACACTTTCTACTCTTTTCCCTATCTCTCAAAGCAATTATATCTTTTAAAAAAATCCACAGTCATCTTTATGTTAAATAAATCTTGCACACTGCTGAGCTGAATGGTGTACTCTTACTACATTTCCTTTCTTGCAAGATGCTTTAATTTTCTTGTTATTCATTGCCTCATCTTTTCATTTACTTAGTTTTCCCTGAATCTATTGCTAGGTGTTCTAATATTCCCCAATACTCTGTAGAGTGCCTCTCAGTACAAGTTCCCCTGCAGTCAAGTCTGCTGGATAACCTCCCTTTCCATGTGCCTCCTGCAGATCTGCGGTGATATTCTCCTGGCCAAGGCACAGCTCTCAGCCTGGGAATCCCTTTACTACTTTCCTGTCCTGGGTGCTCTGCTTTGCATTTCCATGTCTTCTTTCTTGATTTAGTCCCTCTTTTTGATGAAATACATATTCCAGTAGCTTCCTGTGAAAGGCCCGGGTCGTGTTAATCCCTACCACTTGGAACTAGTGCCTGAAACTCTGCTGAAAAGTTTTTGAGACCTTGCCTGCCTGGAAATATCTTTATTATGTCCTCATGCTCAATTTGCCAGGGCATGACATTCTAAGTGGAAATTAATTTTGTGGGCATTATTCCTTTTCCTTCTGGCTTCTAATGTTAATACTGATAATGTCACCATTCTTTTCTTTCTTTTTTTCTTTTTTAAAGACTGTATTTATTTATTTGAGAGACGGACAGACAGACATAGCGAGAAGAGACCATGAGGGGCACCTGGGTGGCTCAGTTGCTAAGCGTCTGCCTTTGGCTCAGGTCATGATCCCAGGGTCCTGGGATCGAGTCCTGCAACGAGCTCCTTGCTCAGCGGGGAGCCTGCTTCTCCGTCTCCCTCTGCTGCTCCCCCTGCCTGTGCTCTCTCCCTCTCTCTCTCTAATAAATAAATAACGTTTTAAGAAAAAATAAAAAAAGAAGAGAGCATGAGTGGCGAAAAGAGGGAGAAGCAGGCTCCCCCTGAGCAGGGAGCCCGATGCAGGGTTCGATCCCAGGCCCCTGGGATCATGACCTGAGCTGAAGGCAGATGCAACCGACTGAGCCACCCAGGAGCCCCTCACCATGATTATCTTCTTATTCCCAGTGCATTGTGTGTGATTTTTTTTTCTCTCTGAAAACTTTTAGGATATTCTTGTCCCTGGTAAGAATAAGTAATATTGTGAATAAATTCTGTCTGTCCAGAGACTCTTCTTCCGCTTTGATGTTATTCAGCCATTTGGTCCTCACACAGCCCTATGAGGTTGTTGCTACTATAATTATTCTCATTTTACAATAGTGGAAAACACGACACACACAGATTAGGTTATTTTCCTCCCAGGATTTATGTCTAGTCCAACTCTCCAATACATGCTCTGGACCACTATTTTTAGCTTCTCCAAGAAGGTGAAAGGAACCAAAGGAATTGCCCGCCAATGCAGAGTTTAAGGTACTAGGTCCAAGGAGTAGGGATTACCACCACCTGGAGTTTGGCTTCTTGAGCTATGCACAAGGTCAATGCTAATCAGGAAGCGTTGTTGTATTAGGCTGCCTTGGACATTTCCTAACAGGAACCAGCCAGTAGCACTTCTTACAGCCAGCAGGCAGGGAGCTTCCAAAGGCAGAACAGTATAATTTTTAGCATGGCCTTGTACTATTTCCAGCCAACCAGGAGCCTTGCAGAGGGTGAATCACTATGTGTCAGGCTGATGCAGCACCAGTCTTGTCAATAACAAGAGCTCCTCTTTGTGACGTTTTAGGGTGTCTTGCACCCAGACTCTGCCAGCTGTTCCTGCCCTTATCTTCTATACTTAACTGCAGTCATAGTGATTTTCCTCTTCTTACCTTCTAGAATACCACTGTAGAAGTCTGTCATTGGGGGCCTGGGTGGCTCAGTTGGTTAAGTGACTGCCTTCGGCTTAGGTCATGATCCTGGAGTCCCGGGATCGAGTCCTGCATCGGGCTCCCTGCTCAGCAGGGAGTCTGCTTCTCCCTCTGACCCTCACTCCTCTCATGCTTTCTCTCTATCTCATTCTCTCTCTCAAATAAATAAATAAAATCTTAAAAAAAAAAAAGAAGTCCCTCATTGGCACACGATTGATCTCTGTGTGTGATTGTATTCTTTTGTTAACTTTTCCCACATTTACGTTTCTCTAGCTAGATTGTGGGCAGAACTATCTTAAACATCTTCTAAGTCGTCATGGTGACAGAGACAACATCCATATATACCCACACATGCATTTGTGTGCACATGCTTTTTAAAGGCCTTTTGTCATAGAGGTAATATGTCTTCATGCTAAAAAAATTAAAACCATGCAGAAGGTGGAAAATGAAAGTTACATTTTCACAATTATTTTATTTTATTTTGTTTTATTTTAGAGAGTGGGGGGAAGAAGGGGTAGAGGGAAAGGGAGAGAGAAAATCCCAAGCAGGCTCCGTGCCCAGCGTGGAGCCCAATGCAGGGCTCTGATCTCATGATCCCAAGATCACAACCCGAGCCAAAATCAGGAGTCTGATGTTTACCTGACTGAGCCATCCAGGTGCCTCTACATTTTCTCAATTCTTTTGAGTCTCCCAATTCCCTGCTTTCATCTTCTGCCACCTCACTGTCTATTCCCTCACCACAGAAATAGCAATGATTACTTATGTAGCTCTTTCCAGAAATTTTTTGTGTATATAATAGCATATATATGTATTATATCTTTTAACATAAATGGGATCATGTTATGAATACAGTTCTGAAACTTGGCAGTTTCATTTGTTACATTTTTAACATCTTTTTGTAGGTGCAAATTCTTCCCTTGTGTAGTATGAATGAATCAGTCTTTTTAACCAGTCATCTACTGATGGGCATTTAAGTCCCGCATAGGTTGGGGTTTTTTGTCATTGTTGTTTTTTGTTTTTCTTTTTAAGATTTTATTTATTTATTTGACACAGAGAGAGAGATAGAGAGAGAGAGCACAAGCAGGGGGCGTGGCAGGCAGGCAGAGGGAGAGGGAGAAGCACGCTCTCTGCAAGGAGCCTGAAGCAGGCCTCAATCCCAGGACCCTGGGATCACGACCTGAGCCGAAGGCAGCCCCTTAACCGACTGAGCCACCCAGGCGCCCCTGTCATTGTTGTTTGCTTTGCTATTACAATCAGTGAACGTCCTTGTAAGAACATCTTCAATCACTTATGCAAGTATATTTATAAATGACCTCATTGAAATGGAACTTCTGGGTCAGATATGCATTTAAAATTGTTATAAGTACAGCCACACTTATTTCCATAAAAGTTATGCCAAATCTACTCCTACTAACTGTGTCAGAGAGGGTTTGTTTTCCTCTGTTATATCCAATTCCAAATCATATAGCTTTTTTTTAATACTCCAACATTTTTTTAAATTTTATTATGTTATGTTAATCGCCATACATTACATCCTTAGTTTTTGATATAGTATTCCATGATTCAATGTCTATGTATAACAACACCCAGTGCTCCATTCAATATATGCCCTCTTTAATACCCATCATCAGGTTAACCCATCCCCCCACCCAGAACCCTCAGTTTGTTTTTCAGAGTCCATAGTCTCTCATGGTTCGTCTCCCCATCCAATTCTCCCCTGTTCATTTTTCCCTTCCTACTATCGTCTTCTTTTTTTTTTTTTTTTAACATATAATGTATTGTTTCAGAGGTAAAGGTGTGTGATTCAACAGTCTTACACAATTCACAGCGCTCTTAATGTTTCCTTATCTGCTTTGGAGGAAAATTTGCTTCTCTTCGTCATTTTAATTTCTCTAATAATGATTGAAATTGAACATATTTTCAGATATTTGCTTGCTATTGGTCTCTTTTTTTTACAATGAACTGATTTTTATGTCCTCTGACCATCTTCTAGTGGGCTGTCCATTGGTTCTTTGCTTTGGTTTGGCTTTTTGTTGATTTTACAAGAGGTTTGTTTGTTTTTTTGTGGGGTTTTTTTTTTGGTATATTAATGAAATTAATCCATTACCTGTTATACTTGTTGCCAATATTTTCCCTGGCTTTTTGTCCATGTTTTAA
Organism: Callorhinus ursinus; assembly: GCF_003265705.2. Classification (NCBI taxonomy): domain Eukaryota; kingdom Metazoa; phylum Chordata; class Mammalia; order Carnivora; family Otariidae; genus Callorhinus; species Callorhinus ursinus. The sequence continues at coordinate 72,393,946 of NW_027397072.1, forward strand.
CCTAGTTTTTTCTTTTTTTTTTTTTTTTCTTTTTTTGTTTGTGTGTGTGTGTGTGTGTGTGTGTGTGTGTGTGTGTGGACATGGGAATGTATATGAACTAAGGCAGCAGAAAAGAGTGGAGGATGGTTTAAAACCCCAAGCACATAGGAGTGAAGAGGATAAGGGAGCAGGGAAAGAAACAAGGGAACTTTCCAAGCCCTACTGCTCATGTGCATTTGCTCATTCCACGAGAGTGGTAAGCCTTACAGAGCAGCCAGGAAGCAACCATTATCTAAGCCTGAGACTCCTATTTACATAGTTTTCAGTAAAGAAGAAAAACCAAAACAAGAAAAAAGTTTCAAAAAATACATCATTAGATAAAAAGCTAGCTTTCTCCTCTTTCCCCCTCCCCAAAAAGATTATGGGCTATCCAGGATTGGATGACAAATTAATATGCAACTTGCCCATGCCAACTCCTCCGACCAGTTTAATTCTCATCAGCCACTATAATTTATTAACAGCGAGGTGAGAAAAGACATGAATCAGCTTAATGTGATATAAATAGGGCGTTGCCATAGCAACAAGATGCAGTCTGTTTTCTACTATTTATGTATGGTTTATTTTCTCCAGAGCCTCTGAGTTATTGCTTGAAACAAATGGAATGAGAAACATCTTGTTCTGAACACCGCCCCCCCACCCTTCAGTGTGTATGTGTATATAAAACCACATTTTTTTTCCGTGAGAGAAAAAAACAAATACACGAAATTAAAAAAAAAAATGTTTAGAGCAAAAAAGCTAACTACATAGTTTCCAATCCACTGTGATTTTGCAGAGCTCAAATGCTTTTTTTATTTTCACCTCTGAGACACGTGATTCCTCACTGAAACCTCTGGGAAAAAACCCAAAACACATGCTGGAAGCAAACCCAAAGCTAATATTGTTTCTCAAAGGAAACATTCATATTCTCCACCCAGACTTCATGACTGGCTGGAACCAGCTCCCCACTCCTAAAAGAGTAGACTAAGAGTGAGCGGACTAAGTCTGGTGACAAGTTTTTATTTTACTCGATCTCCCAAATTCAGAAGAAAAGTCCAGTCCAGGGAAACAGCAAGGGCTGAGATTATGAGCTTGTCTGCTTGTGGAGGGCACCATGGATCCTTAAGGCCCCAACCATGCTAAAGTACCTTGCAAGGAACAGGCACATTTCATGAAGGATCCCCTTCATTTCCCCCATTTTCCACTTTTCTCTGAGGATGTAGAATTTAGGTTTTTTTGTTTGTTTGTTTGTTACATTTTAAAGATTTTATTTTTATTTATTTGTGTGTGTATATGAGAGAGAAAGAGAGCACACAAGCAGAGGGAGAAGCAGGCTCCCCACTGAGCAAGGAGCCTGATGCAGGACTCGATCCCAGGACCCCAGGATCATGACCTGAGCCGAAGGCAGACGCTTAACTGACTGAGCCATCCAGGCATCCCTAGAATTCAGTTTTTAGGTCAGAGATGGAATTGGTCATCTCCAGGCCATAGGAGACATCAGGGTTTCCGCTGAGCAGAAAGGGAAGTAGGAATGGAGTCCCTTCATCATCCCCTTCCCTCATCCTAATTCCCAGTTCCTATCATAATTGCCCCCATGCTCTGTAAAGACGGGAGGAGGCATAAAACAAAGGGGAAATATAACACCCAGATCTTCACTCTGCATTAAATATGAATTAACATTTATTTGGTTGTTTTATTTGAAACTTTCTATCACGTCATATGTGTAGCAAATCTTCCCGATCAGATCCTCAACCTTTTATGCTTGGCTGCGAGCTCCAGCTGAAGAAGCCCAGTCATGACCGTAGCACTCATTTCTCCTGAAGATGGTTCCTGGATCTCAGAGTCTAACATGTTCACCTTCAGGACCCCCAAATGTCACACCACTCTTCAGACACTCCTCCACTGTTCAAGTCTGGGAAGAAGGGAAATGGTGGGAGATTATCATAACCACTTTGGTGTCTGAGAAAGGCCCTTGCCCCCACCCCATCTTCTGCTGGAAGGAGGGGTGAGGAGTCAGAATATCATACAAGTGAATTCAAGCAGTCCTATGTCACCCAGCCTCATTAGTCCATAGGTCCTGGATATCACCATATGATACTCTCGTCATCGGTACCCCACTGTGATTTACCACTAAAGACAGCATCTAATTCATCCCACACTAGAATCTTCCTTTGAGTCATTTTCCTTCAAGAGTTGACGCACTTCTGGCTATAGTGAGCAGTGAAGTATTTTCTTTTCTTTCTTCTTCTTCTTCTTTTTTTTTTTTTGGTATCATTTACATACAGGAAAGTGCACAAATCCTAAACTTGAAGAATTTTACTTATGTGTATGCCCATAACCACCCACCAGACCAAGATACAGAATATTTCCAACACTTCAAAAGCTTCCCTGGGCCCATTTCCAGTCTCTACCTGTCCAAAGGTATATGCTATTCTAATTTCTATCATCATCACTCAGTTTTTCTTGTTCTTGAACTTACGTAAATGAAATCATATGAACTTTTTTGTATCTGGCTTCTTTTGCTCAGCATAATGTCATCTACGAATGATATTGTATGAGTGGTCCATTTATTTTTAACTTCATAGTATCCTACTCTATGAATATTCCACATTATATTTGTCCATTCTCTTATTGATGAACATTTGAAGGTTTCCTGCTTGGAGCTATTGTGAATAATTTGGGGCTCTATGAATAGTCTTATACATCTCTTCTGATGGGCACTGCAACTATACAGAGTTGAATTGGTGAATCATAAGGTAGGTTTAGGTTTAGTAGTTACTGTCAAATTTTCCAAAGGGGTTGAACCAATATACACTCCCAAAACATCCTTGGCAATACTTAGTATGGTTAGTCTTCTAAACTTCGGCCATTCTGTTGAGTGGTAGGATCTCATTGTGGCTTTCCTTGGCATGTTCCTGGTGACTACTGACATTGAGCACCTTTTTAAGTGCATGGCCCAGGGCACTTGGGGCACTATGCCACCAAGTATCCCCATGCCTGAGGGAATGGAACAACTAAAAAAGCACATGACAGATGGAGAGAGAGACCACAGAAGAAAGGATAAAGCACTTTCCCTGCTTTTTAAACAAGGGGTCACACACATATGTGCCTGGGCTCCACCCTCAGCCTGCTGAGTTCAAATCTTCAGGGTAGGGTCTGAGATCCTGCATGTTCATCCAGATGCCAACATGATTGTTATGTTCTGTAGACCCTTTTCAATCAACATATAAATTATTCAGTTCTTGCAGGGCTAGATAAACAAACAAGGAAACAAATAAATTATCCACACTAGCTCTCTCCAAGGCCCTCCACTGTGGCCTTGAAAGAGTCATCTCTATGCACTGACTTCACTTTTCTTATATCCACCCCTCAACCCACTGCAAACTTGAAGTCATTCCACAGAAACTGCTCTTGCCAAGGTCAACAAGTACATTTTAGCTTCAAAATCCCAGGGTATTTTTTAGTTCTTGTAATAGAAACCTTATTTTTTATTATTTGCCTGTCTTATATCTCCTTTAAGTGCCCTCTTTCCCAATCAGGATGGACCCCTAGGAGCCTAGTTTATACTTTGAGATCCTTCCCTCTGGCCACAGATGACTGGACCAGGAATGGCCACCTGAATCTATTCTAGGAAAATTGGATTCTCTTTCTCTTTGTCTTTCCTTTCCCTCTCTCTACCTCCTTCCCCATCTCCTACTTTCTCCTCTTCCCTCCCTCTCTCCTTCCTTCCCTCTTTCTCTCTCCCCTCTTCCCTATTCTCTCTCAGGAATTGAGATTCTAGTTGAGTCTGGGCAAGTCTTTTAACTAGACAAATGATTCCCTCAAAACCATACAGTGACCATCTTCCAGTTCCTATGTAGCCTCATGAGCCAAGGACAGGTATCTGCGAAAAGCGAAGACAGCAGATATGCAGAGAAAAGCTGCAAGGGTGCTAAAAACTTTAAGTCCTTGCCTGCAGACCTTCCTGCTCTTGCGTCCATGTGACACTCCTGTTCTTTTATAATCTGGTCTCTCCTTTTTCTTGAGCTAACTCAAGTTGGTTTCTGTCACCTGCAGCCAAAGAATCCTAATTACTACCACCCTTGCTTCTCTCAGCTTCTTGGAAGAGTCGGTTCCTGCTGAGGACTCAGTACTTCCTGACTACTTTCTTCTTTATATGTGGATGAGTACCCCCTGCTGGGTTTCCCGCTGCTCCAGTCACATCTTCCTAGTCTTCCATGCTGGATCCTCTCCCGCTTCTCTCCGAAATATGCTGTTCCTTGGGTTTGTCTCTACCCCTCCCTTGTTTTTATTTCACCACTCCCAGTCTCAGGCTTTCCACTGGTCATCTCTATAGGAGGTACTCAGCCATCACCAGTCTCCTGAGCTCTAGATCCACTTATCTCTCTGCCTACTGCTTGCATGGCCCACAGTGCCTCAGGCTCACAAGTCCAAACCCAGGGTCATTGTCACCCCCTCCTCCCAAGCCTCTTCCTCCTGTGTCCTCTCTCGAGGAATGGTACCACTCAGCTGTTCAACAAGAAACCTGGCCATGTCCCTAACTCCTCCCTCTTGCTCCCTTACATCCACTATCCCCCTGTCAGCAATGTCCCCAGTCCTGTCCCGTCAATTTCCAAAATATCTCTTGAAATCATTTGTTTCCCTCCATTTTCCCAGCCTTTGGGCTGGTTTAGGCCACAGTCTTTCTCCCCCACTGACCTAATCAGTCATCTGCTTCTCGTGTTGGCCCTCCTTCTCCCCACCGACCCAGTCCTCTTTCTACTTTATATCCACAATGATCGCTCTAAAACAAAAATTGGATGCAGGTGTTTCCCATGTCCGCATTCTTCTGGCGTTAAAGCCTAGACTTTTTAATATGGTTCACAAGCTCCTGTGTGATCTGCCTTCAGGCCTCAGCCTCCAACCCCAGGAGATCCCTCAGTGATCTCACAGACTCTCTGAGTCTTTGTGCCCTTGTGCGGGCTCCTCCCTCTACCCACCACTCTTCTTCTGGCCTCCTTGCCCCCTTCTCAACTTGGTTGACTCTTACTCATCATTCAGGTCTCAGCTTTAAAATCTCTTCTATGGAAGCCTTCCTTCACCCTCGCCCCCTAACTGCTCCCATCAAACTATCATGCTGCATTATGATTGCCTGTTTATTTATCTGTCCCTCTCATTAGAGCAAAGCATAAGCTTTTTTTTTTTTTTTAGATTTTATTTATTTATGAGAGGGAAAGAGAGCATGAGCAGGGGCCAGGGGCAGAGGAAAAGGGAGAAGCAGGCCTCCCACTGAGCTGGGACCCCCACATGGGACTCAATCCCAAGACCTCTGGATCATGACCTGAGCCGAAGACAGATGCTTAACTGACTGAGCCACCCAGGCGCCCACATCATAAGCTTTATTAAGGCAGGGCCTGTACCCTCACCTTCTAGCCAGTGCCTGGCACATACTGGGGATTCATACTTGTTGAATGAACAAGAGAATATTAGAGCACTTCAAGTTCTTTAATATAGATGAGGCAGGTTAAGGGATGGGGAAGGGGAAATGAGATTAAAGAATAAGTAGGACCCAGATATAGAAGAGATCACCTCTCAGGCAAAAGTTTGATTTTGATTCTGTCAGTGAGAGGGAGATGGATAAGTTTTACTCCCGAAATTCACACTCACTCAAGATGGTCAGTTGGTTTATCGCCCTGTGCCACATCATAGGTGATGTGGCACAGGGCTTGTGCTGATCCCCTGCCTAAAATTCCATTCCTGTTTCAATCACACCTCACCTGCTCCCTGAAGCTTTCCCTGGTTTGTCCAGACTCTTCCTGTTTCCCTAAGATTCTACAACGTTCTGAGCCAATACTACATAGTCTGTTCCTTGACAGCATTCTCTGTTTCACAGTGTGCTGTCATTTACTATATGGGTCACATCATTCTTCTGTAAACCAGAATATAAGCGAGAGTGACTTAAAGCAAATAAAAAAGGAGATTGTGTACACAAACATTGCAAAGAGTGTCCAAATGAATATTATCCTTCCAAATAATCCTTATTCAAAATAGTCGTAGAACTCTTCTTTGGGAAGGGCTTTAGATCTATCTTATGAACTATATAAGAAATAGGTTTGTTCTTTATTATAACCCTGAATTTTTGGCCCCCAAATGTATTTATTCAGCTTGCTCACCCACCTTATTTTTCAGACTTGCCTCCAAATGAGTTTTATATGTAATTGTAACAGCATGTTCAATCAGAAAAGCAGAGCCACTATGAATGATAAGGATCGCGGGATTTGTTTTATGGATCAGACTTTCCACAGGTATAGAGCTGTGGAAGATGCCTCTTGCCTGTGCATCTGGGATGGGCCTGAGGTCTCTTTAGACCAGCAGGGTCAGCAGTCAAAAGAAAATCTGACATGAAGTCTGGCAGAGTGAGGACAAAGTGAACCCCGCATGGGTCTCTCACTGCTGCCATCATTGACAATGTGCATGACCTGCAGGAAACTGTGCTGCAGAGCTGTACCCGTGTCTGGTACCTGACCATAGAGTCAGAGGGCTGGGGCAGGCAATGCAGTGGCAGCTCCTTCCAACCCTGGTGCTGCACCAGACCCACAAGGGGAGCCCCCAAGATCAACAACAATGTGTGGGAGCTATAGTGACACTGGATACCCTACACCAACCTACAAATTCCCTCATGACCAACCCTACACCAGCAGTGTGCATGGAAGACCATTTTGGGAAATGTGATTTATTTAGCTTAGTAAGTTGATGGATCACATTAACAGCACAGTTATAAAGCTCAAGCTGACCTCCCAGAGATGGTTTGCCGCCATTGAAAGTAGTCAGAAGCAAATGCCAGTGTAAGAGTTCCCGAGAAAGTTGGACACAGGAGTAGAATCTTTGGAGTGAGTGGCAAATGCGTCCAAGAAGGTCAGATTGACTTCTTTAACAAATGACCATGTTCATTTGGATATATAACATTCTGATTTCTTTATGGGGGGGAAAAGAGTTATAATATTTTATAGCCATTCCTTCTATTTTCATCATTTCCCCCTCTCGTTCTCAAGCATGTACATCTTTTTGTTGTTGCTGCTGGTGGTGGTGGTTATATTTTCACTCAACTGAGTATTGTGGCTCATTCAGAAGTTGTTCAAAAATAATACAGAGGAATGGGTAGGTCCTGGGATGGTGTCCTAGAGCTGGCTGATTCCTTCTTCCTACCCAGGAAGGATATTCTTGCTACTTTCTCTTGTCATGGATAGATTTTAGAGTCCATTTTTCCTTGGGGCTTGTGACCCTCTGGCCTTTCAGCACATCTGTGCAAGTCTTTTCTTGTTACACAGCATTTGTCGGCTTCCTTATTTTAGCTCTTTCTAAAGGCTTTCTCCTTTAGCGTTGGCAATTTTAATACACGTGATCCTATTCTTGTCACCCCAGCCAAATCCAGAGGCCAGCAAAAATGGTCTGTGAGTGTAAAAAAACCCTAAATAACAAATGGCATGGTTCATGAATCACCTTTCAGTCAGCTCCATCCCAGTTTCTTTTTTTTCATTTCTTGAACAAAGCCCAGGGGCTTTTGGTACCTAATATGACTACTAATGCATCTACCACCTTGACCGTTGCCACTGAATTTTTTTAAAAACTGTATACAAATGTGCTATTTTAACCATTTTTCAGTGTGCAGTTCAGTAGTGTGAAGTACATTCATAGTGGTGTGCAACCAGTCTCTAGAGTTCTTTTCATCTTGCGAAACTGAAACTCTGCGTTCATTAAACACTATCTCCTTGTCCTCTCCTCCCCCCAGCCCTTGGCACCCGCCATTCCACTTTCTGACTCTATGACTCTGACCCCTCTAGGTACCTCATGTAAGTGGAATCCTGTAGTATTTGTCTTTTTGTGACTGACTTATTTCACTTAATATAACGTCCTTGAAGTTCATCCATGGTGTAGCATGTGTCAGAATTTTCTTCATTTTTAAGGCTGAATAATATTCCATTTTATGTACCTACACCATTTTGTTTACCCATTCATCCATCAGTAGACTCTCAGGCTGCTTCCACCTTTTTGCTCTTGTGAATAATGCTGTGATGAACATGAGTGTGAAGTATCTCCTTGAGACCCTGCTTTCAGTTCCTTTGGGTATATACCTGGAAGTATAACTGCTGGAACATATAGTTATTCTGTTCTTAATTTCTTGAGGAACTCCCATACTGCTTTCTCCAGCACTATTTTACATTCCCACCAAAAGTGTACAAGGGTTCCAATTTCTCCACATCCTCACCAACACTTGTTATTTTCTCTGAGCTTTTCTCTTAATAGTGAGCATCCTAATGGGTATGAGGTGATACCTCCTCATGGTTTTGATTTGCATTTCCTTAATAATTAGTGATGTTGGACATCTTTTCATGTACTTGTCCATTTGCATATCTTCCTTGAAGAAATATCAGTAGCTCATTTCTCTTTATTGCTGAATCCATTGTATTGATGTACTCCAGTTTACTTATTCATTCCCATACTGAAGGACATCTTGGTTGCTTCCAAGAATGCTTCTGCAACAATCGTGTGTAGATTTTTGCATAAACATAAGTTTTCAACTCATTTGGGTAAATATTAAGGAGTGTGATTACTGGATCAAATGGTGAGAGTATGTTTAGTTTTGTAAAAACAAAAAAACCTGTCAAACTGTGTTCCAAAGTGACAGTACCATTTTGTATTCCCACCAGCAATGAATGAGAATTCCTGTGGCTCCACAAATCTGTCAGCATTTGGTGTTGTTAAAGAATAGACTAGATTAGATTATACCCACCCCTTACCCAAGCCACCCTCTGGGGCTCCCACTGCTGTACTGAAATATGTGTCTTGATGTCTTTCTTGAGGACAGTGACCACTTCTCTTTCATCTTGGTATAAGAAGAAGTGTAGGGTCTGGCATAGTAGATGCTCACTATTTGTGGAATGAATTAATGAGTGAGTAAAATAGCGAGAAACGCACATTTTGTATGCACTTTGCATCCATGAGTCTTCTAGGCCTCATACATATCCCACCTTCCAGTCTGGTCCCCAGGCCACATTCTTTTTCTTTAGGTCATAATTCCCAAACTCAAGGGAAAATATCCTTGCTGAACCCTGACTCTCAAAAGGAAGAGAGAAGAATCCCAGTGGCTTAAAAGGAATAATGCTCAGTTAGCCCCTGAACAGACTCTGGCAGTTTCTAAGGGAAGAATCTCATTCTAAGCTGTGCTGTTCCATGAACGGTGGCCCTTGGCCAAACCAGAACTGAGGAGCTTTCCTCCCTTCACTGAACATTTAGAAATATATTTTTGGGTTGTTTTGTTTATTTGTTTTACAATAAGCATGCATGACTTTAGGAAGCAGAGGAACCAGGGATTTTTTAACTATAAAAATACACTTTATTATTGGTAGAACATTGGTCAGAATGTTACTCTATTCTATTTTTGTTGATTATTGTATTGAAGTACACATATATAATTATGGACAATATTTTGAGAATATTTTCACCCTTTATAACCCACAGTTCCTAGCTTTACTGAGGTTCCCATATCAACGAGTTTCTTCCATAGTGTAGAGAATACAGATACTCCTTTAGCCATTTAGCTGTGAAGCATGGTGCCCCCAGGGCACATTATTATTGGCTATGGATAATAGCCAGGGTAGGAGGCTATGATAGGGATGGTTCATTCTGAAGAGGTAGAAGTGTGGGAAAGGAGAGACAGTAGATCCAGAGGAAGATAGAGATGGTCAGATAACAATACTGGAGATCTCAGCTCTCCTTCCCAGCTGAGCCTCAAGGTGAGGGGACTGTAGAGAAAGCTGGTTAGGCAATGAGGTGTCCAGGTCAATAGGATTTGATTACTCCATTCCCCAGGCATGATACAGGGAGGCCACAGGCTTCTAGGAGTACAGCCTTTAGCTTCTCTGCATCGGATGGGGAGGGAGAGTGACAGCATACTTGGCTTCCTGCAGCCTGCATATGGCATACGGAGTATCTAGGAGTTCCCAAGCACCTTAGCAAGGTGACACGAAAGGTCAGAGGCCTGATGGAACAACCAGTCTCAAGTCAGGATGAAGATGTCTCAGCATGTAGTGCTTTTAAAAATCAGACTCCAGGGGCGCCTGGGTGGCTCAGTCGGTTAAGCGGCTGCCTTTGGCTCAGGTCATAATCCCAGGGTCCTGGGATCGAGCCCCACATCGGGCTCCCTGCTCTGCGGGGAGCCTGCTTCTCCCTCTCCCTCTGCCTGCCTCTCTGCCTACTCTCTCTCTCAAATAAATAAATAAAATCTTAAAAAAAAAAAATCAGACTCCAGGTACAAGTGCCAGGGAGAAACAAAAGCCTAGATGAGGCCAGAGTAGGAAGCAAAGGTCATGGGGACCTGAGTCGTCTTCTCTTCTGGTGCCATGAGTCAGATAAGCTCCCACTTAGCTGAAATATCATCTTTCCAAGAGAGGAAGTGGGAAGAACTGAGCATTTATGTGAACTCTGGGTCATTCAGAAGAGATTACTTAGATGGCACAAATAGAGATACTGGTGATTTACAAGTTTAAAGATTGTTTCCTTCTCTCACTATTCACGGGTTGAGTGCTTGCTGGGAAAATTAATCAGTTATGGAAAAATAAAGAAGTTTCCTTTCCTTCCTACAACTGAGTAGTACAATGTGCATATGTCCTATGCTGTCCCACATAGGTGGTGTTAGTTGGATAATTTCAATTGTTTTCCCATTGGCTTTGTGTACTTTCTCGATTTGCACAAAATATTCAGTCCCAGGGTCCTTGAAAAACAAAGTACACACACACACACACACACACACACACACACACACACACACTGTAATATCACAACCCAGTCACTGCCATGATCACTGCTGATTCTGAGTCACCAGACTCCACACCTGGGCTGAGGTCACCCTAGGTTCTAAAAGCACCTGGAACACTTCAGTGAACTGTCATGAAAATAATTGACTGCTTATTGGATGACTTTCATCATCCCAGTTTTATATCCTTCTGGCAGAAATGTCCAGGAACTGTGTTATAGTACCAAATTCTTAAAAGGAGTTTTCAGAGTGTTTTAATTGTATCGTCTCAGATAATGCCAACAACACTGTGAGTTAGATGGAAGAAATGGTAGTAGTTCTATTTTCAAAAAATCGATGCTCAGAAGCTTAAGTTGGGACCCAGTCATAAAAACAGAAAGCAAACTACATCTTTCAACAGAGAGAATTTATTATAGGGAACTGGTTGCTGGTGTTTGTGTACTGGAACTGTTCATACTGTTGTGGGGTTGGGAGCCAATGGTCAAGTAAGAATTCTTGAGATATTTTTGGTGCAAAAAGATGCTTTTATTATAGCACAGGGACAGGACCCGTGGGCAGAAGGAGCTGTACTTTTGCTGTATGAAGCTGCTGGTTATGTGCTTAGTGCTCAAGGAGGCCGAGGGGACAATGCAAGGAGTATTAGATCATAAAAGTCTTCTTAGAATTTCTACTTGTAAAACTACTTTCACAAGATTTCTCCGGTGCTTATCACTCAGCTCGATATTTACTATGGGTGAGACATACAGGCAGTCATGCGACCCTTTAAGAATGTAGCCGCCAGCACCTATTTGATCCTTATTGGAGCTCTGCAGGCTATCTATATATAGGTCAGCCTTCTGGGCTAAAGGTGAAAATTTTTCTGCTATTAATTCTTCTGCTATTATTTTTTCTGCTATCCCTCATTAATACCAGCTTAACTTCAGTGATGGCATGTTGGTAGTTGAAAATTATCCATGGCAAATGATGATTTTATGAAAAATCACACATTACAATCAAGTTTCTTTTTGTTTTTGTTTTTCTGGAGAGCTGGTTATTAAATATTTATCAGCACACCCCTGGTTGTAGGTATTGGAGGCCTGGGGGGAAAAAAAGAGAAATTTAAGGTAACTCAGAGATAGTGAATGGAGAAAGCAGCTACCACCCCAGGACTGGGAAACAAAGGAAAGAGGCAGAGCTATGAAAATCTGGGAGCGCAGAGGAGGGGCTCAGAACCTGGGCTCAGACTGCAGAGGAGGGGGCATGATGATACTGCTTGGGGGTGCTGATGGAAACTGGAGTCCAGAACTAACCCCTGGTGCGGTGGTGAGGTTGACAGGGATAGCAAGCCGCAAGGAGTGTGTCTTTCCTCCTCCTGCCTCGAGTCCCCCTCTAGCGCCCCTATTGGCAAAACTTAACAGGAGCGGCTGCAAAGGAGAAAATAGGGTTTGCAGAGTCCCAGCGGCAGCCTTTCAGAACCGCATACAGAACGTGGGTTGGGATGGGAACTAAGAGCTTAATAACTAGCATATTTTAAGCAACTTGCCCAAGGTCACACAGTAAGTGTGGTGTGTCTTGTTCACTGCAATGTCTCGGTGCCTAGAAAAGTCCCTAAAATATAAAATGCACTCAGCAAACATTTTTGTAAGGAAGGAAAGAAGGCAGGCTAGACTAGCCCAGTTCTACAGCACATATTTAAAGGCAGAAAGAGTCCAAAATGTCCCTGGTTGTCCGCCCCAGTTGTGTAGTCATAGCACCAAGTATTTCTTTATACCTGATGCACTGTCTCCCAGTGTGGCTGTAGGAGCTAACTAAGGAGGTACTACAGCCTGGTGCTTTGGAGAAATGTAGATCTGTATTCAAATCCCAACCCCACTATTCAAGAGTTGTATCGCTTTGGGCAGATCACTCAGCATCTTTAAGCCTTAGTTTTCTCATCGGTAAAATGGAGATGATGATGGTGTGCGAGGCTTAAATGAGGTAACTGTATGTGGCACCTGCTCAATCAATGCTCACTGTTACTGTTACCTCCATCCCTACCCCAGAAAGGTGGGCAGATAAGTGGTGGGCTGGGGCCAGGCAGGGATCAGCGACCCGTTGTTCTGGGCCTCCTTACCATGCTCGCCAGTGCTGGCCAAGTCCTGGGCTGGAGGAGCAGGGGTCTGACCATGGCTGTGACAGTCAAACCCAAGGTTGGAAGATGGAGGCCAGGCTGGCCAGGCCCAGTATCTGCAACCCAGCAGGGCTCCACACAACACACTGTAACCTCATTCTCTGGAGCCTAGAAATCTGAATCTGTGTATTTCCTAATAGCTCCAAGTTTCAAAGCAAGTTTACCCCAGCCTTAGACAAACGTGGGTGTGGCGGTTCCTTACATTCAAAACGAAACAAAAGAAAAGAAAACAGAGAACCCCCGCCCCAAACCCAGGAAGGCCTGTGGACTTTTCCCAGGCCGAATGTGCAGAGGGAGAGGCGGGAGCAAGCCCCTCTGCGGCTGCTATCCGGATCCAGAGCATAGGAACACAGCCCTCTAGGTGCTCAGGTCCGGGGTCCTAAGCCTCCAAGGCACCAGAGCTGCAGGGGTGGGGCGGGCGGGGGTCGCTCTGTTCAGCCCAGGTCCGAACCAAGTTCCCAGCCGGGGGCCGCGGCCCGGGCCGGGGACGGCTGGCGCACGACCGGGCTTGGCTGCGCTCCGCCCCGGGAGGCACCCGCTCCCCCTGCCGGAATCCCGGGAATGTCGCCGGTCTGGGAAGCAGCTGGACCGCCTCTGGGCAGAGGGAGAGGTCGAACCTGGAATTTCTTGGGCGCTTTTGCACAATATCCCCCCAAGGGTTTCAGCCCCGTGAAGTAGAAGTCCATGAGGGGGAGGGGGGCGGTGGGAAGGAAGCTGCTTAGTTCTCCCCCGGGAAGACTTAATCGCGGCAAAGGCTCCCAGTCCCAAGCTCGTAGTTCCCCCAAATGCCTCTTTCCTGGCTCGAAAGCTCCCTTCTTTGTGTCTGAGGGAGGAAGCCCTTCCCCGCCTGGAAACAGACAGGGCCACCCCCCGGGCAGGCGTTTCCAGCTGGATTGTCGCCATCTCGTGGCAGGATTGGGTGGCCACACTGGCGCCTCGGCCAGACCACCATGCCTACAATTTTCTTGGGTCTCCAAGAACCAACAAATCGCAAGTGCTTGTGTCTTCCTAAAGGCAACCAAGTGTTAACTGGAGAGTCCAGGAGAGAGCAGGTGCCTTCCTGAGGGGCTCTGCCTCCTGAGGCACCATGAGCAACTTGAACAAGGCGCCAATCCCCCACCAATTTCCCATGATACAAACTAATGATTAAGAAGACAGAGACGTACTCTGTCTTTTTCCCACTGGTTAGTAATGTTATTATATTTGATGAGTATTATTAAAGGACCCCTGTTATTAAAGACTCCCTATTATTATTGTTATTATTATTATTTAGCATTTATAATATATTCTGTATTTCCAAAGCACTCAAAGACTATTAATCTCCCTCAGCTTTCCAAACACTCCACAGAGGCAGGCTTCATTTTATAAAATAGGGAAACTGAGGCACTGTAATTAGCGCAAAGTTCATAGATTGATGAGTCACCAGTAGTCATTTCTTCCTGGATGATTATTGTCTCACTCCAAAGTGTCAGAGATGCCAGTAGATGGTAAATAGACACCTTAACTTGGGAAGCTAGTTCTCTCACCCACTTTTATGACCCATTGTAATCACATTAGAAACCCAGTTCCCAGAGTTTAAAACTTACAAGTTATGTGCTCATTGCATTGAGCATATGGATGATGTTAATTGTATTTTATTTTTACAAGTCGAACACAACCCATTAAAAAAAAAAGCGGGAATGTTACAATCAATAAACCAGATGTATCTTGAGACAAATACCCCACTCATTAGACACAACAAGCATAAAAAAGACCAATAAAAAACAATCATCTTATTTTAGTGTCTATTATCCTTTCAGAGACAAGAAAAACTATTTTCTGCTTTCAGATTTTGTTTCTTCTAAGAAGTTTTCAGTCTTATCAGTAGGCACACTCCTATCACCACATACCTTAAGTTCCTTCAATAACAGCTTTCTCTTCAAAAGCACCAACAAAATAAGTTACTTTGCTCTGCTCATGGAAAGTGCCCCTCTTCCTCCCACCCCCTCAAAAAAAGAGAGAAAAAAACATCCTGTCATTCTAGAAGTCTCCAATGGAAAGCCCAGGTTTGAATTCAGAGCTGGGTCAGGATTGAGGTGAATGAGGGTTTAAGAGGCTTGTCCGTACCGTCATTTGCGGAGTTAGCCTAGCCCCCAGCAAAGCTACAAAGTTGAGGAAGTTTGCCCTGGGAGCCTTCCCATACAACCTTTAGTGTTCTCTTTTTACCTGGTTCTCACCCAAAATAAAAATTTCTAAATGTGTGTTTTTAAAGAAGTTAAGGGAGTTATTTGTTGGCTTGGGGTGTATCAGGTCGTCCTTCTCAACCTTTCTTTATGTTCATTCAACTGGTTCATTCACTCAGAAGGAATGTGTTTATGAATTGTATTAATAAATAGCTCCTCTTTGTGGACCTAGATAAGTTATTATTCCTAGGCAGCCATCCTTTGAAGTAGATTCTCATTAACCCCACTTTACAGGTAAAGAAACTGAAGTTCAAAAAAGCCCATAGTCACACAGCTAGGGAAGAGCTGGGATAGGTATACAAGGCTGCAACTTCTGCGCCCACAGAAAGATGAAGCTACCTGCACAATCAGGACTCTTTCAGGTAGGAAAACAAGACTCAGGAGTATGATAGGTAAATAGGAAATACGTTAAAAAATAATACAGAGGGACAAAACGTTCACAGTCAGTACAGAAAGGGTCCTGTGTGCACACCCAACATGTATATACCATGTCTGTAGAGTGGACTCCTATGGCACTAGCCTGGAGGAGTTTGCTCAGTTTGCCAGCCAACCTGATCTTTTTGCTTTCTGTCTTAGGCCAGCTGGACAAGGTGGGTTAGGGTTAGGTTAGTCAGTAGAGAAGCACATGACTCTCCAAAGTCTTTCCGGCTCCTTCAACTTTCAGCCAGTGGGGAAGAAGATTCTTCGAGGAGATCCCAGCCTTTGCCAGCTACAAAGAGAGTCCAAAGCCCTAGGCAGTCCCAGTTGGAAAACAAAAACGTAGGGTTTACTAGTGTGTTAAATGGGATTTTTCCACCGGATACAGGATACACTGAATAAGAAAGGGTGACAAAGCAATGAGGGAGGTGATTTCCACTCAGTTGTGAGATTTAAGAAATTGGTAGGAAATTGATAGGCAATATAGAATGATGTTTGAGAGGAGTGTTCTGGAGCCAGGCTGTCTGGATTGAAATCCCAACTCCATCATTTATTAGCTGTGTGAACTTGGGCCAGGAATTGGGCCTTTTCTTTTTTATGATTTTATTTATTTATTTGAGAGAGAGAGCTCGTGTGCATGAGTGGGGGGAGGGGCAGAGAGAGAGAGAAGGAAAAGCAGAACCTGATTTGGGGCTCAATCCCAGGACCCTGGGATCATGACCTTAGCCAAAGGCAGATGCTTAACCACTGAGCCACCCAGGCACCCCAATTTGGCCTTTTCTATGCCTTGGTTTCTTCATCTGTAAAACAGGAGTGATTACAGTATCTGCCTCCTAAGGTTGATGTGAAGATTATGAATTAACGTATATGCTTAGAGCAGTGTCTGGTCCATGGTAAACACAGTGCAAATATGAATATCTATTATCATTATCATAGAAAGAAACTTTTCAACCAAACTTATCTGTGCGCCTAACACTGCTGGGTGGTCCTGGGTAATGTACACAACTTCCCTGAGCTTCACTGTCCTCTTCCATAGCATAGGGTAATAACACACTCTTGTAAGGGCATTGTGAGGATTAAGTGAGTTATACATAAAAATACTCATAATTTTGGTCACAAGTAGTGGTTTGGTAAATTCCCATTTCCTTCCTTTCTTCAATTTAGCATTAATGGGTTTGTTTGTTTGTTTGTTTTGGTGTGTTTAATGGTGGGGAAAGAGCATAAAAACGAAAATATGTGTAATCTATAAATATATCTTATAATTAAGCTATATAAATTAAAATATATTTTACAATAAAAAAGAGAACTCTGTGCTTTATAGGGATGTCATAGCACCCAGATACAAAATGGCAACCAAGCAGGGCTGTTCCTGGGGAAAACTGTAAGGTATGTTAACAGCAAGTCGGTCTCCCCTTTTGGGTGCGGTGTATTGGTCAGGTTCAACTTTGCCTTCTCTCCAGATTGTCTGACAGCAGGATCATGGGGAGGAAAGAGGGGGTGGAGTGAGGAAAGGGACTTGAAATGACTCACTGAAGAGCTACGATGTTCACCATTGCTTCAGCTCCTTTCCTTTTTCCCTGAAGCCAAGGTCAGCAGGGCTGAGGTGGAGGGAGAGGCTCAGGTTGGGCTAGTGGCCCTCTCAGAAGCCCTGGGCCGGGGGGGGGGGGTGGTTAGCTACCTGCATCCCTGTTCCTCAAAAAACAGAATCAGCAACATCTAGGGGCTGTTAGAAATGTGGAGGCTTGGGCCACCTGGGTGGCGTAGTCGGTTGGACATTCGACTCTTGGTTTCAGCTCAGGTCCTGATCTTGGGGTCATGAGATCGAGCCCTGATGTAGAGCTCCATGCTTTAAAAGACTCTCTTTCTCTCTGCCTCACCTCCCCCCCCCCGAATAAATAAATAAATCTTTTTTTAAAAATGTAGAAGTTCAGGTCCCACTCCAAACCTACTGAATCATAACATGTGTTTTAACAAGATCCCAGGGATTTAGATGCGCATGAAAATTTGAGAAGCACTGAGCTAGAGCCTTTGGAGTCCGCTGTAGATACTTGGTCTGAATGGATGCAGAGATGGGGACTTTTACTTCAAATTGTATATCTCTCTTTCATTTCCTCTTTCCTCCAATCCATACTGTGTGCTTTATAAATAGAAAAGACAGGGGCCTACTATGGCAAAAGTGGCCACTTTAATTGATGAGAACTCTCAAGAGGCCCAGAAGTGGGAGATGGCCCAGATGACAAATGAAAATTCACTTTGGTGGCAGGTAGGGTGGCAAGGGCAATGATCTGTCAGTCAGGTGGAGTGCCCACTGTGTGCCAGGCCCCCTACTGTGTGCAAACACTGTGGATGACACAAAGAAATAGCACGGTGCCATGGAAAGCACTGGACTGGGAGTGTTCAGGAGATCTGGGCTCTGTTCCAAACTTCACTTTTAAGTAGCTGGGCAATTCCCATCACCCCCCAGCATCTTTGTTCCCCCAACATCTTTGTTCCCCATCCGAAAAACCCGTGAGTCAGATTAGAAGATCCTAAATTCCCATCCAACTGTAAAAGGTCTGTGATTCCAATAGTCCTAGCCTCAAAACCTTAAGCTAATTTGGTAGACAAAATGATTTTAAATGATTACACATGAAACAGAGGGCAACCCGGGACAGGATGTGATTAAGGTCTGAGTTGTGCGGAACTGGCAGCCTAGGGATTAAGAACTCCTGAAAGCTGTGTGTAAAGGGCAGGATCTGGACCCTCCCGAAACTCCTCCCCTCGCTCCCGGAGCCAATACAGAAGGGGGCGGGCTGGACTTTCACGCTTGGCCACAAGGTGTCGCTGTCATGATGTGAAATCCATGGCTGGCAGGGATGCTTCCTGGGAAAATCTTTGCTACCCATCTGGGTAAAGGGACACCACTGGCTTCCAGACCTAAAAACACAGGTTTCTAAGGGTTATGAGGAGCTCAGAGCACAGGGTCGTCTTTTGTCTAAGCAGAAAGCAGTGCATGTCCTCTGCCCTGCTCAAGTTGGCTCAGAAGTCACAAAAGAAGCAACGAGCAAGAACGTCAGTGCGGAGCACATAAAGGAGCCCACCTCCTTACACACACACACACACACACACACACACACACACACACACACACACAC
>NW_027397072.1:72412684-72461622 GCF_003265705.2 Callorhinus ursinus
CACACACACACACACACACACACACACACACACACACACACACACACGCTTTTTGGACATCGAGGTATCAGGACGTCCCCCTCCCCCGCCCTTCCCACAGTGGGTCTCTACCCCTCAGCTCAGCTCCTCGCTTGCCCTACAAGTAATCAGCAAGGAATATTAGCCTAAATCAGAAGCCCTCCCCTCCACTTTCTCATCCCCAGGAGAGTTTGCCCTGGCTGTGGAGACAAGAGGTTTCACCACAAACCTAAGACTCCAGTCTAGTCACTCTGTCCTGGAGTGAG
Source organism: Callorhinus ursinus (assembly GCF_003265705.2). Classification (NCBI taxonomy): domain Eukaryota; kingdom Metazoa; phylum Chordata; class Mammalia; order Carnivora; family Otariidae; genus Callorhinus; species Callorhinus ursinus. Next base: position 72,412,969 of record NW_027397072.1, read on the forward strand.
CAGTGTCTACTGCAAAGTCACCAGCACTCCTTAACATTCTCACCATTTCATTGCCCTGGAAAGGGGGATGTGTGTGAGGGAAACGTAGCATTGATTAAGGCTCTACTGTGTGCCGAGCTGTGGCCTAGGTGCTTTACATATGTTGCTCATGGGTCCACTTCCTCTTCACTGGTTCCCACCACTCATTCCCACCCTGCCCCTGAAAAACAACACAAACAAACTGAAAACCTCTAAATCTCCTAGGGAAATAACCAACAGTTACTCTGAGGTGTAGGCGAAAGTGCACAGAACTTGCAGCCCCCACACCTTGGTCATTTTCAGTTCTGTTTCTTGACAATCATGTGACAAGGCATACATCATTTAACCTTTCCAGGCCTCAATTTCCATATCTGTAAAGTAGAGGTTACATAGAAACCAATTTTTTTATTTTTAAATTTGTTGCTTTGATTTTTTTTTTTTAATTGAGGTATAATTTACATACCACAAAGTGCACATATCATCAGCCCATTGAATTTTCGGGCTAAACATCCCAACACCCAGACCAAGAATAGAACACTGCCGGTATCCTGGAGCCCCTCATGCCCTCCTGCAGTCACTAACCTTCCCCCCTTCCCACCAGGGTACATACTAGCCTGACTTGTCCGAGCACAAATTCATTTTTGCCTATTTTTATACTTAGTGGACGTGGAGTCATACAATATGTACTTTTTCATTTCTGGCTTCTTTCACTAAACATCATGGTTTTTTTTTAAGATTTTATTTATTTATTTGAGAGAGAGAGAATGAGAGATAGAGAGCACGAGAGGGAACAGGGTCAGAGGGAGAAGCAGACTCCCTGCTGAGCAGGGAGCCCGATGCGGGACTCGATCCTGGGACTCCAGGATCATGACCTGAGCCGAAGGCAGTCGCTCAACCAACTGAGCCACCTAGGCGCCCTAAACATCATGTTTTTACATGTAGTAATAGTTTGTACTTTCTACTTGCTGTATAGTGTTTCATTGTGTGAATATACAACAATTTATTCACTCTACAGTTGGATATTTAGCTAACTGCCTGTTGGAGGGCTATTATAAATAGTGCTTCTCTGAACATTCTAGTATCTCTCTCTTTTTTTTTTTTTCAAAGTTTTTTATTGTGGTTAACATAAGAATGGGTAAGGTGGTAAATGTTAAGTGTGCAGTTCAGTGGCATTAAATGAATTCATAATTTGTGCAACCATCACCAAAATCCATCTCCATAACTCTTTTCATCTTATAAAACTGAAACTCTGTACCCATTAAACACTAACTCTCTATTCCCTCCTCCCTCCAGCCTCTGGTGGCCACCATTTTGCTTTCTGTCTCCATGATTTTGATTATCTGAGTACCTCATATAAGTGGTCTAGTATCTAACTTTTGGTGAGCATTTATACTCATTTCTGTTAGACACAGTATCTGTTAGACCAATGTCTCTCATGAACATAGATGCAAAAATCCTCAACCCAATATTGGCAAGTCAAATCCAACAATGTAAAAGAGAAAAATATTCCACAACAAAGTGGGATTTATATCAGGTATGCAAAGCTGGTTAAACATTCAAAAATTAGTGAATGTAATAAATCACATTAATAGGTTAAAAAGAATAAATCATACAACCACATCGATAGATGCAGAAAGGGGCGCCTGGGTGGCTCAGTCAGTTAAGCGTCTGCCTTCGGCTCGGGTCATGATCCCAGGGTCCTGGGATCGAGTCCCACATAGGGCTCTCTGCTCAGCAGGGAGTCGGCTTGTCCCTCGGCTGCCTCCTGCCTGCTTGTACTCTCTCTCTGTCTGACAAATAAATAAATAAAATCTTAAAAAAAAATAGATGTGGAAAAAGCATTGTGACAAAATCAAACACATTCGTGATAAAAGTTTTCAGTAAATTAGAAATAGAAGGAGACTTCCTTAACTTGATAAAGAATAGCCACAAAAAAACCTATAGCTAACATCGTACTTAATGGTGAGAAACTCAAAGCTTTCTCACTAAGATCAGGAACAAAGCATGGTTGTTCCCTCTCACCCACTCCTTTTCAACATCATACTGGAAATCCTAGTTAATGCAACAAGACAAGAAAAAAAATATATATATATGGAAGGAAGAAATAAAACTGTCTTGTTTGCAGATGATATGATTGCCTATGTAGAAAATCTGAAGAAACCATTAAAAAAAAATCCTGGAACTAATAAGTGCTTATAGCAAGCTTTTAGGATACAAGGTTAATTTACAAACGTCACTTTCCTATATACCAGAAGTGAAATAGTGGAATTTGAAATTAAAAACACAATACCATTTACATTAGTATCTCTCAAAATGAAATACTTAGCTGAAAAACTAACAAAATATGTACAAGATCTATATGAGGAAAACTAGGAAAGTCTGATGAAAAAAATCAAAGGAGAGCTAAATAAGTGGAGAAATATTCTATATTCATGGGTAAGAAGACTCAATATTGTCAAGATATCAGTTCTTCCCTAATTGATCTATAGATTCAATGTAATCCCAATCAAAATCTCAGCAAGTTATTTTGTGGATATTGACAAACTGATTCTAAAGTTTATGTGGAGAAACCATGACCCAAAATAGCCAACACAATACTGAAGGAGAAAAACAAAAGTGGAAGACTGACAAGACCCAAATTTAAGACTATCTATAAAGCTACAGTAATTGACACAATGTGGTATTGGTGAAAAAATAGACAAATTGATCGGTGGAACAGAATAGAGAGCCCAGAAATAGATCCACACAAACATAGTCAATTGATTTTTCACAAAGAGCGAAGACAATACAATGGAGCAAAGATAGTCTTTTCAAAAAATGGTGCTGGAACGAAGTGGGTATCCACATACAAAAAACATGAATCTAGATGAAGACTTTACACCCTTCATGTAAAATTAATTCACAAAGGGTCACAGACCTATACACTGAAACACACAACTATAAAACTCCTAGAAGGTAACCTAGGAGCAAACCCAGAGGACCTAGGGTTTGGCAAAAACTTTCTAGATACAACACCAAAGGTGTGCTCTATGAAAGAAAGCAATGATAAGCTGTATTTCATTAGAGTTTTTTTTTAAGATTTTATTTATTTATTTAACTGACAGGGAGGAGGTCGGTGGGAACACAAGCAGGGTAAGTGGGAGAGGGAGAAGCAGGCGTCCCGCCGAGCAGGGAGCCTGATGTGGGGCTCGATCCCAGGACCCTGGAATCATGACCCGAGCCGAAGGCAGTCGCTTAACCCACTGAGGCCACCCAGGCGCCCCTCATTAGATTTAAAAAAAAAAAGTCTGCTCTGTGACAGATATTGTCAAGAGAATGAATAAAGAAGCCACAGACTGGGAGAAAATGATTGCAAAAAACATATCTAATAAAGGATTATTACCCAAAATATAAAAATTATTCTTAAAATGCAACAAAAAGAAAAGTAACAACCTGATTTTTTAAATGGGCCAAATATCTTAGAAGACACATCAGCTAAGATGTACAGAAGGCAAATAAGAATACATAAAGATGTTCCACAGCATATGTCATCAGGGAAATGCAAATGGAAACAACAATGAGATACCACTATACTCCTGTTGGAATGATCAGATGAAACTGGCCTAAACTATATTACAAAGCTATAGAAATTAAGACATTATGATATTGACATAAAAACAGACACATAGATCAATGGAACGGAATAGAGAGCCCAGAGATTAACCCATGCATATATGGTCAATTAATTTATGACAAAGGAGCCAAGAATATACTTTGGGGAAAGGACAGTCTCTTCAATAAATAGTGTTGGGAAAACTGGACAGCCACATGCAAAAGAATAAAACTGGACCCCTATCTTACACCATATACAAAAATAAACCCAAAATGGATTAAAGACTTACATGTAAGTCCTGAAACTGTAGAACTCCTAGAAGAAAACAGGTGATAGGCTTCTTGACATCAGTCTTGGCAATGATTGTTTGGATTTGACAGCAAAAGCCAAGGCATGAAAGCAAAAATAAATAAGTGGGACTACACCAAACTAAAAAGCTTCTGCACAGCAAAGAAAACCATCAACAAATAAAAGGGCAACCTGCAGAATGGCAGAAAAATATTTGCAAATCATATATCTGCTAAGGGGCTGATATCCAAAATATATAAAGAACTCATACAACTCGGGGCGCCCAGGTTACTCAGTTGGTTAAGAGTCTGCTTTCAGTTCATGTCATGATCCTGGGGTCCTGGGATTGGCCCCACATCGGGGTCCTAGGATTGGCCCCACATCAGGGTCCCTGCTCAGTGGGGAATCTGCTTGTGTCTCTCCTTCTGCCCCTCCCCCCTTGCTCATGCTCTCTCTCACAAAATAAATAAATAAAATTAAAAAAAAAAAAGAACTCATACAACTCAATAGGAAAAAAGAATCTATTAAAAATAGGCAGAAGACTAGAGCACCTGGGTGGCTCAGTCAGTTAAGCATTTGACTCTTGGTTTTGGCTCAGGTCATGATCTCAGGGTGGTGAAATCAAGCTCCGCTCAGCACCGAGTCTGCTGGAGATTCTCTCTCTCCCTTTCCCCTCCTGCTCATTCTTGGTCTCTCTTATAAATAAATAAATAAATAAATAAAATCTTTTAAAAAATCGGCAGAAGATCTGAATAGACATTTTTCCAAAGACATACAGATGGCCAGCAGGTACATAAAAAGATGCTTAACATCACTAATCAGCAGGAATATGCAAATTGAAACCACAATGAAATATCACCCCGCATCTGTCAGAATGGCTATTATCAAAAGGACAAGGAATAGCAAGTGTTGGCAAGGATGTGGGAGAAAAGGGAACCCTTGTGCACTGTTGGTGGGAATGTAAATTGTTGCAGCCACTATGGAAAACAGTATGGAGGTTCCTCAAAAAATTAATAGAAATACCACATGATCCAGCAATTCTACCTCGGGTTATTTATCCAAAGAAAATGAAATCACTATCTCAAAAAGATGTATGCACACCCCAAGTTCATTGCAGCATTATGGACAATAGCCAAGACATGGGAACAACCTAAGTGTACATCTGTGGATGAAAAGAAGAATAAATGTGATATATACATATAATGGAATATTATTCACCCATAAAAAAGAAATTCTGACGCTGAAACCACATTGATGGACCTTGAAGACATTATGCTAAATGAAATAAGTCAAACAAAGACAAATGCGTAAGATCTCTTAAATAATGAACTCATAAATACAGAGAACAGATTTGTTGTTGCCAGAGGTACAGGTAGAGGATGGGAGAACAGAAGAAGTCCTCGGTCTGACATAATGAGATCTTCTCAGATTATTTCTTGATTGCCTGTATTGTAGTCATGCCGCCTATCCTTTGATGAGATATTGGATAACACTGAAAGTACGGTGAAAAAAAATGCACTCATAAAAAAATGAACTCATACAACTTGGGACGCCTGGGTGACTCAGTTGGTTAAGAGTCTGCTTTCAGTTCATGTCATGATCCCACATCGGGCTTCTCCCTCTGCCTGCCGCTCCCCCTGCTTGTGCTCTCTCTCTCTCCCTCTGTCAAATAAATAAATAAAATATTAAAAAAAAAAAAAAGATGAGTGGCTGCCAGGAGTTTGCAGGAAGGGAGAAATGAATAGGTGAGGCACAGAGAATTTTTAGGGCAGTGATACAGTCTGTATTATACTGTAATTGGGGATACATGTCTTTACAAATTTGTCCAATTTTAGTATATGTGCTGCCAAAGTGAACACTACAAATTTGTCCAAACGCATAGAATGCACAGCACCAGGAGTGAATCCTGATGTAAAGTATGGACTTTGGGTGATCATGATATGTCAGTGTAGGTTCATCAGTTGCAACAAATGTGCCTCTCTGGTGGGGGATGTTGATAATGGGGAGGTTAAGCACGTTTGAGGGTAGAGGAGTATATGGGAAATCTATGTACCTTCTGCTCAATTTTGCTGTGAACCTAAAACTGCTCTAAAAAATAAAGACATGTAAAGCACTTAATGCCTGGCAGGCTTCATCAGCTTCATTGTACATGGATCAGGTGTGGGGGGGCAGCTATTTCTCCGGGAACTCCCCAGCTATTAATCTGTGGAGCAGTGTCTCTGTAGTCAGTTTCTCCAGAAAAGAATCCTCCAAACTCCCATCAAGATGGCATTATGCCAGCTTTCAGAGTTTTGAAAGTAGGAGGAAGGAATGGAAGTGAGGGTCCAACTACTCTTTCAACTTGTCCCCTTGTTTTCATTGTCACACTTCACACCTGCCCTTCAGGTTTCTTGAGGATTTCCAAGGGTTTTTTTTAAAGATTTTATTTATTTATTTATTTATTTATTTATTTATTCATTCATTCATTCATTCATTCATTCATTCATTCATTTGGAGCACACCCATGAGTGCAAGCAGGGGAGGGGCAGAGGGAGAGGGAGAGAGAGAGAGACTCTCAAGCAGACTCCCTGCTGAGCATGGAGCCCGACAGGCGGGCCCATCTCACAACCCTGAGGTGATAACCTGAGGAAATCAAGCGCTTACCAACTGAACCACTAGGTGCCCCTGGATTTCCAAGTTCTTAATCCCCTTCTCCTCAGTGTTTCCTTCTGTGATTCATAACTTTCTGCACTCTGTAATCAATTATGTTTCCTCCATTAGCTTTCTAACTTGCAAGAAATTGGTAGAATCTCTTGTGTGCTAATGCCTCCTCTTCCTCTTTGTGTTTTGAGCCTTTATATAATTTTCATCTCAGTTCGTGGCATAATTAACCACTCTTCTCACCTGCCAGAACCCAGTATGTCATTCTATATTCCTCTTTTTTCCTCACTCTTTCATCCAGTTGTGTGTCACATCTAACCGATTGTTACATTTTAAACATTTCCTGAATACATATCCACCAATACCCCCTTTAGACCTAGCCCTCTTCCTTGGACCATTTGAAAAAAAGTCCCAAAGTGAGCATTTGCCTTTATGTTTCAGTCCTGACGAGGAGACTACACCCCGTTGTGAATGTTCCTGGTCATTTGGCTGGTGCCCTCTAAGAGATGGTTGTTAAGGCAAAATAACGGTATTTCTTAGGATAATTTGTTCCTTTTATCCTGACCTTCTGTGCTTATCAAAGAATTTCCTGGAATGAATGTTATTTCTCACTTTCCTTCCTTCTGAGAAGAGCCTGGACTGTACTATTGGCAACTATTATTGAAAAATAACCAATAGGTCTGATGATTGGAAACCATGGAACCCGATGATTGTTGAGAGAACTGTGTCTGTTTGACCTGATGAGCTGAGGCCCAGGTCCTGAGTCCATGATGACCCCCTGAAGTTCTGATGCTCTGGGGAAATGCAACTGTACCTCCTCTCCCCCTCTCCCTCTGCCACATTGATGATAGTGCCAGATGCTGAAACAGAACTCACCGTACTTTCAGTGTTATCCAATATCTCATCAAAAGATAGGCGGCATGACTACAATACAGGCAATCAAGAGATAATCTGAGAAGATCTCATTATGTCAGACTGAGGACTTCTTCTGTAGTATGAAAACAGGTGGAGCCAAGCACACAGATACAAAAATGCACGCACAGTGTTATCTCTGTATACCCAACAGGCACATTAAGAATTCATATTTATATTTGTATCCTAACACACTCCTAAAAATGAGGACTCCTTTGGCTCTGCTGGTTGCCAAGGTGATTCCCGCTGGAGTAAACACAGTTTTGCTGGTCAACGCAGACAGAGCTTCATTTAGGACACTTCAGGTCCTCTTTGGGAGCCCTCCCCTTTCCTGAGGTCCTTCTTCCTGCCCACTCCCTCCCCAATGCCAGACAGAAAGGCACACTGCCCGCTGCAGAGCTGGCTCAAGGTCTGAGGAGCTGTGTGTGTGGGAATCCTCAGTTAACACATGGAGCCCAAAAAGCAACAGGAAAAAAAATCTCCATGCTCAGCTGAATTCCAGAAGCCTACTCATTCCAATACTAACAGATGAGTAGGAGAACAGGAAGGCAAGTGTCATGATCCCACCCCTCCCATTTTCCCTGGCTCCCTCTTCGGACCCTCCCAGCCTCCTCCTCTTCCCCCAGTTCCTGCATCTGAAGCAACTCTGATCCTTCAGGCTGGAGACCCGGCATCTTTCGCTTTTCTGTCTTTCAGTGTATGGTCTTTGAGCCAGTGAAGGCTATATGAGAACCAAAAGCAATTTTTAAAAAAAGGATGTGATAAGGAGGGCACTGGTGATGAGCCCTGGGTGTCATATGTAAGTGATGAATCACTAAATTCTACACCTGAAACTAATACTACACTGTATGTTAACTAACTGGAATTTAAATAAAAATTTGAAACTAAAAAAAAAAAAAGAGCTTTGGAAAAGTTTAGTATACTTTCCCAGAAAGACAGCAGTGCCTTAAAACAGCATAGTCTACTGAGCCGGGGCCTCCCTGGGAGCCCTGCTGGCCCAGCCCAGGTGGCCAGAACAAGAAGGGAGGCCAACAGGGCCAGCTCCTCTCACATGCCATCCCTGGGCACAATTTGTATATCTCTAAACTCCAAATCTTAGTTTGCTCTTTTCTTTTTTTTTTTCCTTTCCCTTCCTTTCCTTTCCTTTCCTTTCCTTTCCTTCCCTTCCCCTTTCCTTTTTTCTTTTCTTTCCCTCCTTTCTTCTTTCTTCTTCCTTCCTTCCCTCTTTCTCTCTCTCTCTCTCTTTCTTTCTTTCTTTCCTGTTTTTTCTGTCTCACTCACTAATATGAAATGGAACAGAGGGACTTCATTTTGAGGTCTGGCTGGGCCTTTGAACATGCTGTATGTTTCTCCTTAGATTACCCCAGAGGCAAAACTCAGTCTCTGCGGGTTTTTCCAAGAAATCCACTCATGCCAAATTTTGGTGAGTTTGGTCAAATTTTCGTAAGATTTGGTGGCGTTACAAGAAGAAGATCACATCACAAGATGAGGAGCCTTTTCTCTTCTCGCCAACTGTTCCTCCCCTATGCTGTCCCTCCTCTCGGCCCACCATGCCCTCCAAATTCTTCTCTCTCATAGTGCTAACTGACATCCAACCCTGGATGAGGGTGGGATGGTTGGGGAGAAGGTATGAAAGGAGTTACGGCTAGATTCTACCCCAAATTTATATAAACATATCTGTGGACATGCTCAGAAAAACCAACACCTCTTTATCAACACAACTCACTCTTTTTAGAGCACAGTCCTGTTACAGATGGCAAATCTTTCCCCCTGATATCAGGATATGTATATATGTATATCTTGTAACAATAGAAATCACTTTTGACTCTGGGCCCAAACAAACAAACTACTGTAAGCCTCTCTCTTTTCTTTGTTTCTTCTTCTTAGAGAATATTGCTCTTTTTTTGGTCAGAGCTACTGCTGTCCACTCTGGTGCCTGATAGCTGGAGCCACCTCTATCTATACCTCTTTCTTCCAACGTAGGGCCATCTGCTCCCTAGGGCCTGTCCAGTGGTAGACCATGTGGCCCATGTAGCCAGGGATATTTTCTTGACATAGGGGAGGTCTCTGTCTCTCATTCAGATTTAGGACTTTTGTGGCTCTGGCCCTTAAACATAGGCCCTCCTGCTACAAATCTTATACATTACTTGCTTTCTCAATTTCTTAATGTTCTTTTCTTTGAAGGATATCCCTCAGTGTTGCACACAAAGATAGCCCTTAATACCAACCTATATGCACTATTCCAAGGCCAAATCCCACTGCCTTGACTCATAATTCAGTGTTATCCATGGCTCTCTTTGGTGTGTAGAGTGTGGGTGGAGGGATATAATACTGTTAATTCTGGTTTCCTAGGCATCTCCCAAACTATCTCCTTCAAACCCTCCTTGTTTCTCCCAGGGTTCCTGAATCTGTTGGATCTTCATGCAAATAAAATTCTTTAAAGCCAATCCTGACATTCTAGAACAGGGCTAATAGAAATGTAATGCAACTCTTGGGGAACCCTCCTACACTGTTGGTGGGAATGCAAGCTGGTGCAACTACTCTGGGAAACAGTATGGAGGTTCCTCAAACAGGTGAAAATAGAGCTACCATACGATCCAGCAATTGCACTACTGGGTATTTACCCCAAAGATACAAATGTAGGGATCCGAAGGGGTATGTGCACCCCAATGTTTATAGCAGCAATGTCCACAATAGCCAAACTGTGGAAAGAGCCAAGATGTCCATCGACAGATGAATGGATAAAGAAGATGTGGTATATATACACAGTGGAATATTATGCAGCCATCAAAAGGAATGAGATCTTGCCATTTGCAACGACGTGGATGGAACTGGAGGGTGTTATGCTGAGTGAAATAAGTCAGTCAGAAAAAGACATATATCATATGACCTCACTGATATGAGGAATTCTTAATCTCAGGAAACAAACTGAGGTTGCTGGAGTGGTGGGGGATGAGAGGGAGGGGATGGTTGGGTGATAGACATTGGGGAGGGTATGTGCTATGGTGAGTGCTGTGAATTGTGCAAGACTGTTGAATCACAGATCTGTACCTCTGAAACAAATAATGCAATATATGTTAAAAAAAAAAAAAAGAAGAAGAAGATAGCAGGAGGGGAAGAATGAAGGGGGGTAAATCGGAGGGGGAGAGGAACCATGAGAGATGATGGACTCTGAAAAACAAACTGAGGGTTCTAGAGGGGAGAGAGGTGGGGAATGGGTTAGCCTGGTGATGGGTATTAAAGAGGGCACGTTCTGCGTGGAGCACTGGGTATTATGCACAAACAATGAATCATGGAACACTACATTAAAAACTAATGATGAAATGTATGGTGATTAACGTAACAATAAAAAATTTAAAAAAAAGAAATGTAATGCAACTCTCACATGTAACTTTACATTTTCTACCAACCACATTAAAAAGAAAAGGAACAAGTGAAATAATCTTAATATTTAAAATACTATCATAGCAACAAATGATCAATATAAAAAAACTTAGTGAGTTTTTTAAATAATAAATCTTTGAAATCTAGTATGCATTTTATATTTACAGCATATATCAGTTCAGACTAGCCACGTTTCAAGTGCTAGGTTGCTGTCATATTGGACAGTACACTCCTAGAGTTTCAAGGGTAGGTATATAAATAGGGACTTCCCATCTATACAAAATATGCACAGATAGATCAAGTACAAGCTTCTCAGCTGAGCTTTTAAGGCCCTCTTTAATAAGCTCCACCATTCCAGCCAGGCCAGTCTTCTGGCTGGTGCTCCTTACCCCATGTATATTTCTGCCTCTCTGCTTGGCCTTTGCTATTCCCCTAATGATCCTCTCTCCTTCCCCTTTGCTGTTATAACTCCAAGCCCACTGCAGTTCCATCTCTTTCTGGACTACAACAGTTCCTATTGCTCTTACAGCTTTCTAAGTAACCCTTACAGGTAGGACCATAAAATTTAGAATTTACTCTTATTATATTATCTTTGTATTATTTAGCTGTTATAGAGGAAACTCTTCTCTCCACCAATACTGGAAGCCCTTTTAGAAAATATCCATGGTAGGTATAATACTTCTTAGTCACTCATATGACTTACTGTAGCACAGAACCCACAATACACACTAAAAATGCTTTTTAGTGGCTTAAGAGGCTGTTATGGTTTTTACCATTTATATCATTTATCCCATTTCCCTTTTACCTTGTCTCTCCAGGTAGATTGAAAACTCCTCCCAAACCATATATTGGTTCTTTTTTTTTTAATTGAAGTATAGTAGACACATAGTGTTACATTAGTTTCAAGTGTACAACATAGTGATTCAGCAAGTCTGTATTTCATGCTATGCTCACCACAAGTGTAGCTACCATCTGATACCGTTGAACCCTATTACAGTACCAGTGACTATATTCTCTATGCTGTACCTTTTATCCCTATGACTTATTCATTCCATAACTGGAAGCCTGTACCTCCCTCTTCCCTTCACCCATTTTGCACCCCTTCCCTATGGCAACCATCAATTTTTTCTCCACATTTATGAGTTTGTTTCTGCTTTTTGTTTGTTCATTTGTTTTGTTTTTTAGATTCCGCATATAAATGAAATCATATGGTATTTATCCTGCTCTGTCTGCTTTATTTCACTTAGCATAATACCCTCTAGGCCCATCCATGTTGTTGCAATATGTTATTGCAACACAAGATCTCATTTTTTTAATGATGGAGTAATATTCTATTGTGTATATATACCATATCTTCTTTATCCATTCAATTGTTGATGGACACTTAGACTGCTTCCATATCTTGACTATTGTAAATAATGTTGCAATAAACATAGCAGTACATCTATCTTTTTGAATTAGTGTTTTGATTTTCTTTGGGTAAATATCTAGTAGTGGGATTGCTAGATCATATGGTAGTTCTATTTTTAACTTTTTGAGGAACCTCCACACTCTTTTCCACAGTGGCTATACCAAGTTACATTCCCACTAGTAGTCTTCGAGGGTTTCTTTTTCTCTACATCCTTGTCAACATTTATTATTTGTCTTTTTTATTCTAGCCATTCTGACAGAGGTAAGGTGATACCTCATAGTGGTTTTGATTTGCCTTTCCCTGATGATTAGCAATGATGAGCATCTTTTCATGTGTCTGTTTGCCATCTGGATGTTTTCTTTAGAAAAATGTCTGTTCAGGCCCTCTGCCCATTTTTAATCAGATTATTTGGTTTTTTGGTGTTGAGTTTATAACTTCTTTATTGATTTTGGATATTAACTTCTTATTGGATATGTCATTTGAAAAAAAATCTATTTAGTAGGTTGTCTTTTCTTTTGCTGATGGTTTCCTTCTCTGTGCAAAAGCTTTTTATTTTGGTGTAGTATCAATAGTTTATTTTTGCTTTTGTTTCCCTTGTCTGAGGAGACATATCTACAAAAATGTTCTTTGGCTGATGTCAGAAAGATTACTGCCCGTATTCTCTTCTAGGATTTTTGTGGTTTCTGGTCTCATATCTAGGTCTTTAAACCATTTTGAGTTTTTGTGTATGGTGTAAGAAAGTGGTCCAGTTTCATTCTTTTGTATGTAGCTGTCTAGTTTTCCCAGTACCATTTATTGAAGAGACCACTTCTCTCCATTGCATAGACTTTGTCTATGACTAATTGACCTCCTTTGTCATAGACTAATTGACCATATAAGCATGGGTTTATCTCTGGGCTCTCTGTTCTGTTCTGTTGATCTGTCTATTGTGTGCCAGCACCATACTGTTTTGATTACTACAGCTTTGTAGCATATCTTAAAATCTGTGTTACAGATATTAAAATCTGTATCTGTGATACCTTCAGCTTTGTCTTTCTTGCTCAAGATTGCTTTGGCTATTTGGGGTCTTTTGTGGTTCCATACATATTTTAGTATTGGTCTAGTTCTGTGAAAAATGCTGTTGGTACTTTGGTAAGGATTGCACTGAACCTATAGATTGCTTTGGGTAGTATGGACATATTAACAATATTAATTCTTCCAATTTGTGAGCATAGAATATCTTGCCATTTGTGTGGGTTCTTTTTTTGTCTCTCAAACCACTTAGCACAAATTCTACTAGGATTTCAATATCTAAGTTTAGCCAAAATTGCAAAGTATTTGACAAATAAATAAGTGCTTTTGCATACCTAACCTCATTTGATTCTCAAGACAACCCTTTGAGGTAGGACTTACTGATATCATCATCACTTTATAAATGGCCAATGTGAGGCTCAGAGAAGTTGATTGATTTGCTTGAACTCACACAGCAGGGAAATGCTAAAGAGCTGAACATCTACTCACAAATGAGAAGCCTTATTTTCCAAATCTGTGGTTGTCCCCTGTACCTCTGTCACACCCCATCCCTACTTCTAACCCAGGGTGAAACCAGGGGTTTTGTTTTGCTTGTTTTCATAATTAATGTTCTCCAGGAGATACTTGAGCATCTTGCCCTGCTATGTTCAATAATAAGCAATTCGGGAACTACTTCCCAGACAGTGCTATGCAGAGGGCAGCTCCTTTCTTTGCTCTTATGGGGATAATTTCCAGGGCAAGGCATCCTTGTAAAGGATCTCCCCACCTGTTTCTCTTCCCTGTCCTGAAAGGAGAAAGGACTATAAAAATTGTTAAGTATATGTCAATGGATACAGTTCAGGAATAGTTCTATCGAAATGTAAACTTTCATGATTACTCCAAAAATCCAGTGATAATAGTTCAGAACTTTGAGCCACACATCCCCCCCTCCATGCAGAATGCCCCACACCCATTAAAAGCAGCATTATTAAAAACAGCAGCTACTGGGCGTGCTTGGAAATAACTCTTCTCAAGTAAATAACTTGGAATGTTTTTATTTTAGAATATCAAAGGAAGCCTGGACCACATTATGGCTAATTGACTACATATTTCCATGAGCAGAAATGAAGCTATATTTTAGTTATAAGGATACCGACCACATTGTCTTTAATGCTGGTTACCAGCTTTTTAAAAAGAGATGAGAGAGAAGCAAAAAGTGAATTGCACACTGAATTTCAGCCTAACTTAAATCTTAGCTCTAGTTCGAGAACAAGGAGGTAATGGGGGAATGTGGCGCATGCATTTTGGTGTAATTATAGTAATTGCAACCATGCTGCCAGGGCCCTACCTTTGGGCAAATCTCTTCTGATAAGGAAATGTTCTTATGGACAATGCTCTCTCTCTCTCCTCCCATGGAGGGAGCTGGTTAAAGTAGCCTAGATGACTAGAAAACAATGAATTCTGAAAACTGAGCATACTGGAAAGATGAGCTACTCCTGAAGTTAAGAAACACTTATAACAAAGTTGATCTTTTAAAATGATTTGCATAGTTGTTTTTGCGTTACATGCTAATTAGGCTTAACAAGCATTATTTATTTTAGAACCTCACCAACCATTTCTGGGCTTAACGAGGGGAGAGAAGTCCAAGAGGAGGGTGGAGAATTTCCAGTGTGGAGCCCTCCCCTGAAGCCCCTCATTGCCCATCTGTCTCAGGAGAGGGCCTGCAAGGGAAGCCTCATCTAGCACCTTATCCTCCCGGTCCATCTCCTCCCTGTTTACTCTGCTATTGAACAACTGGCTCAACTGGGGACTTCTAAAACCTCTAGGCTGTGGGTGGCCTTGATTAAATGCTCTAGGAAGAAAAGAAGAGAGAGGAAAATCTTGACTGTCCAGAACACTTGGATAATGAGTCTTTCTGGGTGGTGGAAATTTCCCAGATAACTGAGCATTTGCTTCTTTAAGCCCTGAAGTTTTTATGTTACCATTTCAAATGGCGATCTACATCAAACATGTCACTTTTCCCTGGTTTTTAAACAGTGGACATAATTTGACATTTCCTCGACTGAGTCACAATAATTATACATTGACTTGTAATAGAAATACAATAGAAAGATGACATCAGAGGTTGCTGACCCATGTATGATGGTTTATTCCCATATTAAATGACCCAGATTTGAACATATGTAAGTCCTTGCCATGGCTTTTTGTAGTTTTTGTAAAACTTCCCTCTCTCTGGTCAGTCCTCACCATGAGCAATCCCTTTTCCCCCTCTTTGAAATTGCTGCATTCTAGAAATTAGAATAACGAGGGTGTCTATCTTAGGTGTAAAGTAAAGGTAAATAGACTTTGAGGGAGGACCTAAGGCACAGCAAATAGGACTTTCTGCCAAATTTCCTCATTCAGTTTTCCATATGGTGCCTTCTGTATGGGGAGATCGTTAGAAAGCTAAATTCTGGAAAGTGAGAGAATACCGTTGCTGCTCTACGAAGTTGATCTGAAAACTCAGAAGGAGGCTAGGTTGAGATATGAATCTCCCTCACAGAATTTATAATAACAATGTTTTTTTCTGAAAACCAAAGCAACATGTGCCAAGTTTAAAATACTTAAATCTTACAGATCTATACAATGTGAAAAATCAAAGCCCCTCACATTATCTCCACCTCCACCACCAAATAACAACTTGTGTAAAATACATCAATGTTTTTTCCTATCCACACACTAGCATATTATTATGACTTTTTAAAAAGATATTTAGTATCATACACGACTTGTGCTTTACAGCTTTATCTTTCAACTTACCAGTTTGTCTTGACTATCTCCTGAATTCATACTTTTTAAAAAGATTTTATTTATTTATTTGAGAGAGAGAGAGAGTGGGCAGAGGGGCTGATGGAGAGGGAGAAGCAGACTCCCCGCTGAGCGGGGAGCCCCACATGGGGCTCGATCCCAGGACCCCGAGATCATGACCTGAGCCAAAGTCAGGCACTTAACCGACTGAGCCGCCCAGGTGCCTCATGAATTCATACATTTTTAGTTACTTTATTGCTTTGAATCACAGCTTAGTATTCCATTAAAGAAATATCATAATTTCCTTAAACAGTTCTCTGCTGGTGGATATCTGGAGAGTACCCAGTGTCTCAACACCACAGGCAACAATGAAATGGACATGTTTGAATACATATAATTGAGTGAGTATTTGGGGAAAATAAATTTTTTTTTCTGATTTTTTTCAACTTTATTTAGGCATAATATGAGTATTTGACATACATATACTTTGTGAAATGATTACCACAATTAGGTTAACACATCTATCAACTTATATAAAGCTACTTTTTGTGTAAGAATGCGTAAGTCTACTTTCTTGCAAAGTTCAAGTACACAACACAGTATTAACTAGTCACCATGCTGTACATTAGATCCCCAGAACTTACTCACTCACCTTCTAACTGAATGCTTGTACCTTTGACCAACATCTCCCCGCTCCCCAACTCTTCCACCGTTCTTTTTTTTTGTGATTTCTTTCAGTATTATTCTTTTTTTTAAATTTAAATTCAATTAACATATAATGTATTATTAGTTTCAGAGGTAGAGGTCAGTGATTCATCAGTCTTATATAACACCCAGGGCTCACTACATCACGTGCTCTCCTTAATGTCCATCACCCAGTTACCCCATCTGTCCACACCCTACCTTCCAGTAACCCTGTTTGTTTCCTATGATTAAGAGTATCTTATGGTTTGTCTCCCTCTTTGATTTCATCTTGTTTTATTTTTTCCTCTATTCCTTTATGATCCTCTGTTTTGTTTCTTAAATTCCTCATCTCGGTGAGATCATATGATCATTGTCTTTCTCTGATTGACTTATTCCACTTAGCATAATACCCTCTAGTTCTATCCACATCTTTGCAAATGGCAAGATTTCATTTTTTTTGATGGTTGAGTAGTATTTCATTGTATATATATACCACATCTTCTTTATCCAATCATCTGTCGATGGACATCTGAGCTCTTTCCACAGTTTGGCTATTGTGGACATTGCTGCTATAAACATTGGGGTGCAGTTGCCCCTTCAGATCCCTACATTTGTATCTTTGGGGTAAATACCCAGGAGTGCAATTGCTGGGTCACAGGGTAGTTCTATTTTCAACTTCTTGAGAAACCTCCATGCCGTGGGAAAATAAATTCTTGTGGAATTTGTCCTTCATATTAGTTTTTTAGGGCTTCATATTAGTTTCTTAGGACTGCTGTAACAAAGTACCACACACTGGCTGAAAACAATAGAAATGCACTGTCTTACAGTTTTGAAGGTTCAAATCCCAAATCAAGATGTCAGCAGGGCCAGGCTTTCTCTGAAACCTATAGGGGAACTCTTCCTTGCCCTCCTGGCTTCTGGTGGCTTGCTGACCATATTTGGTGTTCCTTGCCATGCAGCTGTGTGACTCCGATCTCTGCCTTCCGTGCCTCATGACCCCCTCACTGTGGCTCTCTGTCTTCACATGGCTCTCTTCTCAGAAGGACACCGGTCACACTGGATTAGGGCACAACCCCACTCCACTATGACATCATCTTAGCTGATGACATCTGCAACCACTTTATTCCAGCATAAGGTCACATTCTGAGGTACTGGGGGTTAAGACTTTAATATAGATCTCTTTTTTGTGTGGGGGGAGGGGACATGATTTAACCCAGAACATCCTCAGGGCTTTCAAAGTTTTAGTACATGCTGCCAAATTTTCTTCCAAAAATATTATGTCAGTTTAGATTCTCACCAATAATTGATGAGAGTGTCAATTTCTCACCTTCTCACCCACCGGATATTATTTTTTAAATTATTTTCTAATCTATATGAATATTTATAACTCATTATTTTATTTAGCATTTCTTTAATTATTAGTGAAATGAGCAAATTTTTACTTGCTTTACTGAATACTTGCATTTTTCCTGAGATTTGCCTCTGTTATCTTTTGCTCATTTTTCTATTTCCTTTTTTAAAAGATTTCTTTACTTATTTTAGAGAGAGAGAGAGAGAGAGCAAGCTGGAGGGGAAGGGACAGAGAGAGAAGGAGAGAGAAAATCTCAAGCAGACTCCACACTGAGCGCAGAGCCCGACTCAGGGCTTGATCCCACAACCCTGAGATCATGACCTGAGCCAAAACCAAGAGTCAGACACTTAACCAACTGCGCCACACAGGCACCCCTTGTTAACTTGTTCATAAGTGTTTCATTTCCCGTTGCTTTTGTGAGTAAGGTCTTTTCTTCCATTGAATTTTCTACCTGGTTGCTGTTTGCATGCAGGAAAGTTACTGATATTTTTTAATATTAATATGTGACTCACTACCTCCTTTAATTCTCATATTGTTTCTAGTGGTTTTTCAGTTGTTTCTCTTGGGTCTCAGGTGTATTGCCATATCAGCTGCAGTAAATAGTTTTGCCTCCTTTCTTACAGTATTTATATCTTTTGTTGGTTCTCTTTTTTAATTACATTAGCTAGCTCTTCCAGAAAAATGTTAAATAATAACCATGATAGAGGACTTGCTTGTCTTATTCTTGATTATAGTGGAAATGTTTCCTTTGTTTTCCCATTAATCAAAATGCTGAATTATGATTTGGGATACATATGTCTATTATATGATGGAAGTTTCCTACATTCCTATTTTGATACAGTGGTTAAGAATATGCCATCTGCTAGCTATATACAACCCACTTCCTAGCTCTGGGACCTGAGGCAAGATCCTTAACCTTACTGAGCTTTAGTTTCCTTATCTGAAAAGTGAGCATGATAGATAGTGTTTTTATCATTGGTACTTTCTCATTTCTCTAAATGAGAAAATGCATGCAGAGCATGTCAGACAGTACTCAGGACATAAGAAGGACAAAATAAATGTTAGCTCTTATTATTGTTTTTGTTTTACTATAAATGAATGTTCAATTTTATTACATTCCTTTTCTGTATCGTCCAAGGTAATCATGGCTTTTCTCCTTTGACTATTAATAGGGTGAATTACACTAATAGATTTTCTAAAATTGAATCACCCTGAAATGAATTCCACTTTGTCACAGTGTATTTGTTTAATGGGCTACTGGATTCTATTTTGTTAGTATTTTTATTAGAATTTTAATATCATATTTAAAAAGTGAGAATACCTTAGTGTGGGTGTGTGCATACACACTGTATGTGTGTGTGTGTGTGTGTGTGATATGTGTATGGTGTAAGTATGGTGTGAGTCTGTGGTGTGGTGTTATAGTGGTGTATATGTGTGTGACATGTTTATATTGGTGTAGAGTGTAATATGTGCTGTGTGGTGTGTACATGTGGTATGTTTGTATTTGTACAGTGTGTGTGGTGTGGGGGTATGTGGTGTGTGTGTGTGTGTGTGTGTGTGTGTGTGTTTGTGTTGGGCAATGCTTGTATGAAGTGTGTGGTGCATATATGTGATCACTATGAGGTTTTGGTACTGATTATGTGTTGACTCCATAAAATAAGGAGGAGGCTTTTTCCTTTATGCCCTGAATGGGTTAAAGAGCATCAGAGCATCTCTCCCTTAAAGGTTTAAAATAACTACCTTGTGGGCACCTGGTGGCTTGGTCAGTTAAGCATTTGCTGTCGACTCTGGTCATGATCCCAGGGTCCTGGGATCAAGTCCCACAATAAGCTCCCTGCTCAGCAGGGAGTCTGCTTCTCCCTCTACACATCCCCCCTGCTCAAATAAATAAATAGAGTCTTTTAAAAAAATAAAATAAAATAACTAACTTGTTAAATGATTGGGGTTGAGTAGTTTTTGATAGCATTGTCAATTTCTTCCATGATTTAGGTTTTTTTAAAAATCCCTTTCTGAGTCAATTTCAATAAAAATTTCTTTGAAGATCATCCATTCATTCTCATTTTTCAGAGAATATGGGAACAACTGTTTCTCATATGATGTCAAATAACACTGCAGTATATAATTTAAAAGTTTTCTTAACATTTAATATGAAGAGAAAGGGCAAAAAGATGTGAGGTGATTTTGTCACCAAGAGCAGGACCAGGTTGGTCAAGTGGGAAAGATGGACTCCCTGTGAGATTGTGTTCAATGGTGAGCAGTAGTCAAGGACTGCAAGGGACTCCACACCTGAGGAATCTAGGGTCCTAGAGGATCTGCAGACCATGCTTTGCACACAGCAGGTGCTCAGTAATTGCCTGGTGATTGGGGTACCTGGCCTGTGGTAATTCTGGTGGGTGGTTAGTGGCAGAGTTCAGACTGGGATGGAGAGCTGTAGGCTCATCTTCCTGGCCTCCTTCAGACCCACCAGACTCACCAGTTCCCCCTTTGGAGGTGAGGCTGGAGGAAGTAAATGGTGATGAAGGCAAGAGCTCTGTGGGAACCACCGCGGAAGCCGTGCCTAGGGAATAGAAACAAGCCAGGGAGTCCCCCAGATCCAGTCAGCATCAGGAACCGGAGGCTTTCAAACAGAGCCACGTGTCAGAGCAGAGAAGAGCCACAAGCCAGGAACCAGGGTCTCTGCAACCAAAGTGAAGCTGGCAGAGCCTGCCATTCTTCCTGCTATTGCAGAATTCACTGACTCTCCTAAGAATGGCCTGCCAGAGTCTGAAACCCATTGGATGCCACATTGGACCTGCTGCTTTTACCACATCCTCCTGACAAAACTCCACCAAGACCTTCCACCTTAAGGATGGAACTTCAATATAGCTGGTCTGAGAATCCCTCCAGAGTGAACGCCACCTGCTGAACAGTCAGCGTCTCCTGCAGTGTTTCTCAATGTGATCTGTGGGCCACTGTCTCAGAATTACCCGAGATATTTTGTACAAATGTAAATTCCTAGGCCCCACCCAGACCTACTGAATCAGCATCACTGGGAGTGTGGCCAGGAGTCTGCTTATTTGATAACATTCTAGATGATTCTTATTTATACACACTGACATTTGAGCTCGACTGTGTGATATCAAAACATACACAAGTCCCTTAGAAGTGACTCAATGGTGATGGTAAAGTCTGGCCCATATTTAGTCCTTTGTTCATTTATTTATTCAACAAATATTTTTAAAGACTTATGTCCAAGGCATTGTGTTAAGTACTATGAAAAGTTAAATTGAACTAGTTAGTACTTATTTCCATTCAACTCAACAAACAACTAATAGATGCTCACTGTCCTCCAGACAAAGCATGAGGTGCTACATATTCGATGGAAATAAGCAGTTCCTGACCTCCAGAACCTGGGCAGGGAGGGGGCCCTCCTAGAACCCATGTGACACAGCATGAGAGGCACTGCTGATGTTATGAGTAAAATACATGGAAGCAGAGATGGAGATGCCCTGGCAAAGGTCAGGAATAAAGATCCCAAACAGTTTCAGAGCTGAGTTGGCATTTGAAGTAGATTCTGAAGAACAAATAGAATTTTGCCTAGGAGAATGGGCAAGGGCAAGAGGAGCATTCTGGCTGGAGGGAGCAACCCAAGCAAAGACACAAAGATGCAGGGCATACCTGGGTCCAGTGAGTGGTTTGGTATGATTGGCCTATTGTCTGTCAAGAGGAAACTGACTGAAAATAAAGCCAGAAACAGGCAGGTGCCAAACTGGGAGGAAGCATGAATGTTATTCCAAAGTCTAGACTTGGTGCTATAAGCCAGCATTTCCCAAACCTGGCCATGCAGATTCCTGAACCCTGTCCATTACCAGTCGATTCAATCTGGGCTGAGATCAAAGAGTCTCGTTTCACCAAGGTCTACAGGCAATGCACAGCCGTAGTTGGGATACACTGCAATTAAGATTGAGAGAAGAACTTTTAGGAAAGGAAAGTCATCACAGTTGGAGCTCTGGGGCAGGCCCAGGACCAGAGTGAGGTGAGTGGGGCATGTAGGGAGCAAAATTTAAGGAGGCCTTCACTCTCAGCACTTCCGTGATCTTGAGAGTAGTGTCTCCTTAAATCCCATGCCTTTGGCCTCTTACTCACTGCCTGTTAGTCCCAACCCTGACTTGGGAACAATGAAAGGGCTCGGAGAGGGAGAGGACATACATCAGAACAGGCCACAAGGAAGCCAGTACAACAGTCCAGGTGAGAGAGGATGGAGGCTTCACGGGTGGAGAGAAGATCAGTGAGGCCCTTCCAAAGTAGCACCATAAGCCAGCGTGTGACCCAGGGCAGAAGCCCAGGAGGATGCTGAGGTTGACTGGTTTAGGGATTGGAGCATGGGCGGTGGGCAATGACATAGCAGACATGAAGGAGGTTCAGGGAGCTGATAAGACGGTCAGTCTGGGACACACTATTTCAAGTTCTTATAAGAGAACATGAACTCTGGGCAGAATCATACTACTACTTCTTCCTAAAGATATATTCAGGTACACCCTATTGCAAGAATCTCATTAAATTCAACAACTAATTATTAAGCACCTACTATGTGCAAAGCCCTAGACTGTTCTAAGGGTTGTGGGGGGGCACAAAAAGTGAATAAGACACTACCCTATCCCCAGGACCTCATATATGCAAATGAATAATTCCAGTGTGCATTAGTCTATATTAGATGCAATGATTAAAGTGTAGAGATGGTACCATGGGTACCTAGAAGAATTCACAGATTAATTCTGGCAGTGGGGATTGGAGATGAGATATGAACTGATTTCTGGATGTAGATACAGAAGAGAAGAGCAAGCAAAACAGGAAAATTTGAGCACAGAAATAGGAAGTTCACAGAACATTAGAAGACTGCTTTAGACACCATGTTTCCACATACATTTATTAAGCATCATATGTATGCTCAGAACATTGTTACTATGACAGCCATGAGAATGTGCCTCAAAGGCCTCCAGCTCTGGGGAGTTCAATGGACCAAGGACCCAACTGCCACACTCTGCAGTCCACAGATCACTCCCAGCCAATAACTGAGCAGGACATGAATTCTGAGAGGCCCATTCCTTGAGAAGATATGGACTCAGTTGATGACCAATTTTGGCTCAAGGACTCCCCAGCAGCTATGCTGAAACTTCCTGAGACTACATAGCTAAGACATTTCCATGCATCCTCCCTTCACTCACCTTCACTGATTAGAGGGTTAGATTACATCACAGCCTGACTCTTCCAGACTTACTAGCAACCTCCCCAGTTTCTTTCACATCAGCTTTTCCAAGGACCCAGACTAACCCCATTAGGTACTATGAGGAGAGAATAATATCCAGGTGATTGTTCTTCACAGTTCTTTGCATATTGAG
Source organism: Callorhinus ursinus (assembly GCF_003265705.2). Taxonomy (NCBI): domain Eukaryota; kingdom Metazoa; phylum Chordata; class Mammalia; order Carnivora; family Otariidae; genus Callorhinus; species Callorhinus ursinus. The sequence continues at coordinate 72,436,404 of NW_027397072.1, forward strand.
TCATCCTTAAATACTCTACTAGGGCTATCTGTTCAAAGGAATTTAGCAAAGAAATATTTTATATAAAAAAAATTCTGGAAAAGGACAAATCACTCTGCACCTTTATGTATTTGTGTATATCAAGATTACTCAAAAAGAGATGCAGTTGGAATGAAAATATGCTGGTGGCCCAGCAGCAGACTCCATGGGGTGGTGGCTGAGTGCAGTACTGAGCTTCGGGCCTCTGGCTGGCTGCTCAGTCAAGCCTCATTGGCTTTGTGCTTTCTTGGGCAGTACACTGTGGATGTTTTCTAAGGTTCTCTGATTTTCCAGAGATTGCATGGGGTAGTGGAAAGAGGCTTTGGAACCAAGCAGGCCTTGGTTCAAATAGCAAGTGTATCACTTTCTGCATAAACTTTCTGAGCTGTTCTTCCTTCATCTGCAAAATGGGACTAGCACATGAACGTGTGTAGTTACTGGGAGGAATGGAGATAAAGTATAGAGTCCCAGGCATTCTATCATTGGGAGTTCTTGCATCTGTCAGTTTTATCCAAAAGTGGGGTTGAGTTTAGCAGTATAAAATGAAATAAAGGAGTTGAGATCACACCAAAGAGTAATTTAGGCTAAGAATCCAGTGTTCCTCTCTGTTATTGCCAACGTGAGGAAACACAGTTCAGAGAACAAAATGAAAACCATCCAACAGCCTAATTCTAGGGGTTACACTTTCAAAATTCTTCTTAACTTTGGCTGTTAGGGCCAGAACCTTCTGCAAATATTAGCATCACATCTAATAGCACAGAGCCTCTGCTCCATTCTATCTAGTCACAGCTTTGATTCAGTGGACCCAGATGTTCTCATGCCGGGTATCCCTTGGCACATAGAACCATAGGTCCTCATTCTGCTGATTCCCAGTAGATGGCAATCCCAGTTGTGTGTGTGCTAGCGTGCAACCTTTTATAAACCCCTGGAGTGGGTTGAAGATGGCTGCAAATTCTTTGACACTCCTCCCAGTAAGAGGTGGGCTCTATTTCCCCCCTCCTTGATTCTGAACTAGAACAGTGTTATTAGTCAGAGCTTTCACAGAAACAGAAGCAAGAGAGTACATATACCTATAGAGAGAAAGAGATGTGTTATTAGGAATTGGCTCACATGATGATGGAGGCTGAGAAGTCTTAATATGTACCATCTGCAAGTTGGAGGCCAGGAAAGCCAGTGGTGTCAGGTTCTATTCTGAATCCAAAGACCTGAGGACCAGGAGCACTGGTGGTGTAAGTCCCAGTCTGAAGGCAGACTAGTGTCTCAGCTCAAGTAGTTAGGCAGAGAGTGCAAATTCTCCCTTCTTCTGCCTTTTTATTTGATTCAGGACCTCAGTGGATTGATTGGTACCCATTCACATTAGGAAGAGCAGTCTGCTTTACTCAATCTACCAGTTCAAATGCCCTCATCCAGAAACACTCCCATAGGACACATCCAGCAATAATGTTTAACCAAATATCTGAGCATCCCTTGGCCCAGCCAGGTTGATAAATAATACTAACCATTAGGGTACACTGAAAGAGAAGTTGTGCTCATTCTGGGACTAGCCTTAAAGAGAATCGGCCACTTCCCCCTTGCTCTTTTGGAGCCCTGAGTAGCTGCATAAAAAGTCTGGCTGCCTTGCTGGAGAAACCATGTAGAAAGTCCCTGAGATCATGTGAAGAGGGGATGGACAAGCCAACCTTCCAGTCAGTGCCATTTCCTTTAAGGTGCCATGAATGTGAGAAAAGCCATCTTGAACCCTTCAGATCAGACCAGCTGTGGCTGAATACCATGGGCAAATCCAGGCAACTCCAGGTGGAGCAGAAGAATTACCCAACTAAGAACTGCCAAATTTCCAACCGACAAAATAGTGAAATATCATAAAATGGTTGTTGTTTCAAGCCACTAAATTTTGTAGTAGTTCACTGTACAGAAATAGATAACCCTGAGGAGAGTCTTTCCTTGGAACTTGCTTTGTATGGTGCCCAGGCAACCCTAAGGACTTGAAATGACTCAGCATCCTGAAGGCTTGATTAGACTGAGATTTCAAGGGTCTTAGAATCTGTTGCCTGTTCACCATCTCAGGGCTCAAGGTATATGTATTCAGGGATATGCCAAGGATATCTTCCTGGATATACTGGAATACTTACAGGCTCAGCCTAGAAATTGATTGGTTTCCTTCAACCCTAACACTCTTTCCTCTTGACCAGTTTTTCAATATGGAAGAACAAAGTTGTAGAGTAGAGAGAAAGAGGAAAGAATGGAGTATAGAGAAGGGAGAAAATGGGAAGAAAAGGAAGAGGAGGTTTCAGGTCGGTTGGCATCTGCTCAGGAATGAAGGAATGAAGTAAAAACCTCCAAGTGAAGAAATGGGCCAACTCTCACCTGCACTTTGGAAACTCTGCCCATTGGTTAGCTTAGCATCAACTACACCTTACAGGATGAATCAAGACCAACAGCTAATGGCTGGCCGAACTCCTGTATCCTCAGTTTCTTTTCTTTTTTTTTTTTTAAGATTTTATTTATTTATTTGAGAGAGAGAGAGAATGAGAGATAGAAAGCACGAGAGGGAAGAGGGTCAGAGGGAGAAGCAGACTCCCTGCTAAGCAGGAAGCCCGATGCGGGACTCGATCCCGGGACTCCAGGATCATGACCTGAGCCGAAGGCAGTCGCTTAACCAACTGAGCCACCCAGGCGCCCTCCTCAGTTTCTTTTCAACAACAGTTTCATTTATCCTGTCAGTCAATATGTACTTACTTAATAATCATCATCTGTGAGAGGAACTAAATATGGTACAATTTAAATGTCCTATTTCACCCATTTGTGGCTCAAAATGAGATCTTTCTTTTTCATAATCAAATCAATAAAATTCTGCACTCCCATTCCAAGGATAGGAAATCTAGTCTCCTCTCCTGGGGTTTCCTATCTGTGATACATTCCAGAAACCCATGAGTGCTTACCCAGATCGCTTCAATGAAAATTCATTTGTCTGCCAGAAGAAACCATTCTCCACCACCATTGCTGTGAGCTGCTGAAAACAGGGAGTCCCTCAAATTCTTTAGCCAAAAGAAGCACCACAGTGGCTGAGGTCCATGGTAGAAACAGTTGAGGTTAGTGTGGCTACTTTGCCACCAAAACCAGTGATCCAGTGCTAGTGCTGTGCCTCGAGGAGTCACTATTGAATCTGAAGAAGTTCACTGCCAATTTAGCAGTGGTTCCTAGAAGTTGAAGGAGGATGAGAACACTCCTCTCTCTCAATGCCTCGTCAACTTCAGGTGTGTCAGGTGTGTCAGAGACCAGGGTTCTAGATCTTTTGGGAAATATCCACATACCAAAAAGTTCTCCCTTGCTAAGGAATGCCATAGAACTTGGGTGAACAAGTCAGGAAAGGTTCCAAAGTAGCTACAAGATAGACCCCAAACTAGACCTCTTCCATGAACAATCAGATCTGTTTCCCAGAGAGGAGAGGAAGTCCCAGTCTATGCCTTCTTCATTTCTTGTCCCAGTATGACCCATTTGTCATCCCCCATGTCCTCAGTTGGGAGTCAAAAATTATCAAACAATACATTCCCGTTGCCCCTGGCCACCTCATTACAATAAAACATAGTCTCCCTCCCTTGGAGAGGTTATACATAACCAAAACTTATGTAGCAATAGAGGAGAATAATACATAGAACTTCAGAACTAGGACAGACTCCAAAAACCATATAGGTCAACCTCCCCATTATACCAGCAAGGAAGCAGAAGCCAGAGGCTTACCCCATCTGTGCAAAGCCAGGCATGGCATTTGGCAGATGAGTCCAAGTCTTCAACCCAACTCATTTCTTCAGAAGTTCATGTAACTGCCTCCCTTGGCCTCTAAACTCAACTGAAAGATACTTAAATAATTTAGGGGCTTTACTTTTTTTTTTTCCTGTGCCTAAGAAAAACGGAAACATTCCTCGTTAAGCCAAGGCAGGGTCTGACAGAGCTTGGCGCTGGAAGTGTCTTTCTAAATCTGGAAGCACCACATCTCCTTTGAAAAGTGGGAGCAACAATTTGTGCCTCTTAAATGTGAAGAAACGTATTTCTTTGTGAGAAAAAAATAACTGCAGTGAAATTGCTGAAGACAAATATTGGGCAAGGCAAAGCAAGAGATACTGAAGTTGTCAGAACATTCCGTTTATTCGTGTGCCAAAAAGGGGGAAAAATACCAGCAAATTATTTCCCATTTGCAAGTACGTTCTGTGAATTTTCCCAGAAGATGAATATATAGGAACTCATAAATTACAGGAATCGAATGCCCAAACCATTTGATAAAGAGGACAGGCTGAAATAGGGCTAAAGAGGAAAAATAATCTTTATTCACCCTGTAGCAAAATCTTCCCACCATTACCATCCAGGGTTCTACTGATGAGCTGAGTCATATACATGAGATCACTGACTCAGTTTAAAACACATACTCCTTTTATTCACATATCTGATGTGAAGATGATGTAATTTGTGAAGAAATGCCAGTAGGTCTTCATTCATTCACTTTCATTTATTAAGTGCCTACTGGATGTCAAAATTATAATAGTTTCTGAACATATAAGGAAAAATAAGATATGGGAATATCCATGCTCTCATAGTCCCAAAAAGGTAGACAGACTAATAAATAAATGAGAGCCACAAACCAAGCATTGGATGGGAGAATGTGTAAACAATGGGGTGCAAGGGGCGCTGGAGGGGAAGTTGGGGGTGGGGCTCAGACTTAAACAAAATGATGACATGCACCTAAATCTGAAGAGATTAGACTAAACTAAGTCCACACAAGTAGGATGGAAAGGAAGAGACAAATGAGAAATGAAAGACACAGATGATTAAATGACTTGGTTATCAGTTGGACGTCGGGGTCTGTGGAAGAGGAAGGCAGGAGCGACACATCCTGACCCGCACCTAGGGTGTTGAAAGCAGTCCAGGCCTGCTGGGGGTGTTGGAATCCCTCCTCAGCCTCTGAGCCACACAACGGAAGTGGCCAAGTGTCATTATCCGGAACAAGGCGCTTCATGCACACGACAAAATCCACCTCTCGCCAGCCCATGTCAGCAACTCTCGGGGATTTTGCCTTTACAATACGGGAAGCTCTGTGACCTGTTAGAACTTCATTCCCCAGAGACGAGGCTGTGCTGGTCAGTCCCCGGCTTGGCAACAGTGCCTTCTACTCCATTCTCAATCTTTGCCGTCCGAGTCTTCGTTTTTGCTCTAACACCAGATTTCTAGTCTGGATGGATGGGTAATAGTCAACCAAGTCACGAAACTCGGAGAAAGGCTGACGAATTCCAATTCTGACTTTGTGTTTGAAGTGTCCTTGGGACCAAAATTCTTCCAATCAGTGTGTGGAATTATCTTTTACTTACTGAGAATTTAGTGCACAGCCTTGCCAGCCACTTTGATTTCTGGTTGTTGGTTTGGTTTTTAGCTGAGTATCTTGGTGTTTTGCTGTTCTTTCTCTCTTTTCTTTTACTTTACTGGAGCATCTTGAGAAACAGTATGCCCTCCTGACTGAAGGATTAACTTTTTGACTGGAATACACAAGTCTGGTCCAGCACCAGACATGCTGTATTCTCATTTGGAATCGTTTCGTGTTGTGTGTTCCCTGTACCATATTTGTACATTTGTGTGCACATTGTCTTGCATTTGTTTTCTTTTTTTAAATGCGCTTTTCCCTGACATAGCTCAAGAAACAGCTGCACATCTATGATTAACTGAAATGGGGTAGGACTGATTATTAAAGGAGTAAATCCTAGAATTAGGTCTGTTCACTGGAATGGGGAACAGGAAGGCAAGTCATATGCTAAGAGTCTCAATCCAGCTACACATGTCAGTTTGGTCTGCGGGCACAGCAAGAGCAGAACAGACAGGAGTGGGCCCGGTCGACATTAGCACCACACGATGTAACGTGTATTGGGGCGGTTCATGCCCGAGCCCTTTGGGGAGATGATGACATTGCTCCTGATGAGGAAAAATCAGAGGCTTGGACTGCAGATACAAGCAGAGTCCAAAGCAATACTGAGGCACAGAGGAAATGGTGCCAGCATCTGGTTATCAGAGCTGGGCTCAGGCAGGAAGCAGACCAGCAGTCAGGATGAGCCTAAAGCTCCATGGAGCCTCAAGTCCAGAAGCTGGGTTGGGAGGTTCCGGGGAGCAGTAGAGAAGACAGGCGTGTGGGGAGAGAAGTGCGGCATCGAGGGAGGGGTGACCAGTTGAGCCTCACATCTCCCATCTGGACTGAGACAAGCCCCCTTGAGGGCAAGGACCGTTCTGCTCCTCTGGCCTCCAACTGGAGTGTTTAATGGGTGCTTCTTAGGTACAAATACAATGGAGCTGAACTAAAGGGCCGTCTTCAGTTAATTACTAGAATCCCATGGGAACAGACAGCCTCCTGGATGTAATGAACTGCAAGACATAGATGGTCCACAGAAAAGGAGTATTTGCATTGAGTAACAACCTGATTGTGCAGATGACTGTGATTGACAGAAATATCCTCAGAGGCCCTGACAAAGGACACTGCGAATTACACAGATCACACAAACGGAGACCTGGCAATCTTCCCGTCTTCAGAGAGGCTTCCTTGGCCTCAGTGCCCAAGAACAGCCCTGCTGTCCATGCTGTGATGCTACCAGCTTGTCTGGTTCTGGAGACTCTAGTTTAGGACATGCCTGCCCACCAGGCACAAGTGAACCTAACAACCGGGGGCGCATTCCTGAGTGCTTACTGGAAAGGTGAAGGGGAGGTCAGTTTCCCAGGATCAGTCCCCAGGTGCACCATTCCTAAAGGGCCCACTTTAGGGATTCCTGCACGGGTTCAGCACGGCAACCCCCAGAAGGGTCCCCTCCACACCATCAGCACACTAAATTGGGCGGGGTTGGGAATCTGTAGGTAGATTCTAGACGTTAGGTCACCAACACCTGCCAGAAAAAAATAACATGCCTGTGGAACACCCAGAAGAGGTGCATTCCTCCTGCTCAGGTCAGGGTCAGCACCAGCTACCCAGATAGATGCAGGGGACCTGTGCACAAAAGTTGTATTTCTTCTGGACAGATGTGAAGATAAACAGATCCTGCCTGAAGCAAAATTGTGAAACTGAGAAGTCAGTGAAATTTGCCTTGGGTGTCTCCCACCTCTTCTTTCTCCTTCGGTGACCAAACATTCCCTCCCCTCCCTGGTCCTTCCTGGTTCTGGGTGCCTTTATGAAGTTTTAAAAAAAAAAAAGGATCTGATAACATAATTATACTTAACTATCTCCTTCACATTGCTGTGGTAACTGCCCCAGGTATTTGCATTTTAAAACCTTTTATTATAGAATGAAATGGCTTTGTAGGTCTTTCCTGCAAGGGATTTTTAAGAAATATTAAGCAGGTAGAGGTTTGTGTTTGTTTTTGTTTTAGAGCAGGGTAGTTTTTCCTGGTTTCCAAAATTACACTGCACTCTGTCAAAGGCTGGCTGGCCCCAAATGTCAATAATTGACTGCAAGTTTGCCTTAGATGCATCAGGTGGGAAGTAACTTCAGAGGGTACATTATGGCCTTCTTCTCCCCTCCTCCAACCCTTACCCCATACACTCCCATTCTCTGCTAAAGAGAACACCCAACATTGTAAACCTCTATGAATTACTAAAATATTTTTTGTACATGTTATCTCATTTAATCCTCACAAGAGTCCTATGAGATAAGGATTGTAATTATCCTAATTAAAACAGTAATTCCACTTACCGCTTCCTCTAGAAACACCATTTCCTTAGCTCAGGCGCTGCACCCTCCAGGCTTTCCTCCTCTGCCCATCTCTGTTCCTCCCTCGGGACCTTTGCAGGCTCCATTTCTCCCTGCTCCTTAAATGCGAGGGTTCCCTGGACTTTTGCTACACTCTTGCCCTGACCATCGCACTCCTTCAGGAAGATACTGCAGCGTGCTTTCTAGACCCTCACAGCTGCCTTTGGAGCCCAACTCTCTCTGAACTCCAAGCCTTTCCAACACTTCTGCTTTATATCTCACCAGTGCCTAAAACTCTGTATGTCGAAAGCAGAATGCAAAGTCTGCCCCCCCCCCACCCATCACCCCCCATCACCACCAAAACACTGACCTTTGGACAGTGTTCATTGAGTCCCGTCTCCAGCCCATAGTCATCAGCTAAGTCCTGTTTATTACTCTCCTAATGGTCTCTCACTTCCACTGCTACCATCGCCTCCCCACTTAGGTTCCTGTAGTGCTCCCCCAAAAGGGCCCCTTACATCCACTTTGTCCCTCTTTAACTCATTTTCCAGGTTTTGTACAATTCTCATCAAGCCACACCTCTACTTAAACAGTCCGTAGTTGAAATGGGAGAAGGTATTTGCAAATGACATATCTGATAAAGGGTTAGTATCCAAAATATGCAAAGAACTTATACAACTCAACACCCAAAAGACAAATAATCCAACTTAAAAATGGGCAGAAGAGGGGCACCTAGCTGGCTCAGTCAGTTAAGTGTCTGCCTTTGGCTCAGGGCATTATCCCAGGGATCATGAGCAGGGAGCCTGCTTCTCCCTCTCCCTCTGCCATCCCCCCCGCTTGTGCTCTCTGGCTCTCTCTCTCTCTGTCGAATAAATAAATAAAATCTTTTTTAAAGATGGACAAAAAATATGAACAGACATTTCTCCAAAGAAGACATCCAGATGGCCAAGAGACACATAAAAAAATGCTCAACATCACTCGTCATCAGGGAAATGCAAATCAAAACCACAATGAGATATCACCTCAGAATGGCTAAAACAAAAAACACAAGAAACAACGAGAGTTGGTGAGGATGTGGAGAAAGAGGAACCTGCATGTACTGTTGTTGGGAATGCAAACTGGGGTAGCAACTGTGGAAAACAGTATGGAGGTTCCTCAAAAAATTAAAAATAGAACTATCCTATGATCCAGTAATTCTACTACTGGGTATTTATCCAAAGAGTACAAAAACACTAACTCAAAAGGATATATGAACCCTTATACTTATTGCAGCATTATTTACAATAGCCAAATTACGGAAGCAACCGAACTGTCCATTGATAGATGGATAAAAAGATGTGGTATACACACACACACACAGGAATATTATTCAGCCATAAAAAGAATGAAATCTTGCCATTTGCAACAACATGGATGGAGCTAGAGAGTATAATGCTAAGTGAAATAAGTCAATCAGAGAAAGACAAATACCATATGATTTCAGCCATAAGTGGAATTTAAGAAACAAAACAAATGAACAAAGGAAAAAAAAAGAGAGACAAACCAAGAAACAGACTCTTAACTATAGAGAACAAACTGATGGTTACTAGAGGGGAGGTGGGTAGGAGGATGGGGGTAGTAGGGGGTGGGAATTAAAGAGCACACTTATCATGATGAGCACTGAATAATGTACAGAATTGTTGAATCACCATATTGTGCACCTGAAACTAATATAACACTGTATGTTAACTATACTGGAATTAAAATAAAAAACTTTAAAAATGAATCCATGATTAAATGACCTGCTCCAAGTTATTGGTGGAATATTAAAAAGTCAGTAGTTGACCTGACCATTGTTGGGGACCTTAGGTATGGGTCCCTATCCTTAATATTGTCTCTGAAACTCAGAGAAGTATGGTCTCTAGCCAGCTTTCCAGTCTCATCTCTCCGCACTGTCTCCTTCACCATCAATACTCCTGCCCCTCTGACTTTCTTTTGTCTCCTTAGAAGTTCAAGGGTCTTAGTACCTCACAGCCTTTGCATTATCTGTTCCTGTCACCTGGGTAAACTCTTTTTTTTAAAGACTTTATTTATTTACTTTGAGAGAGAAATAGAGAGAGAGAGTGAGCACACATGAGTGCAGGGAGGGGCAGAGGGAGAGGGAGAAGCAGACTCCTCCCTGACCAGGGAGCCCTATGCGGGGCTCGATCCCAGGGTCCTGGGATCATCACCTGAGCCAAAGGGAGATGCTTAACTGACTGAGCCACCCAGGTGACCCTCACCTGCCTAACTCTTAATCATCCTCCAAATTTCAACTTAAAATGTCCCTTCCCCAAGGAGGTCTTTTTTATTCCTTAGATAAGGCTAAATCTCCTTGGGGTGTGCTCTGATGGACATAACTCCCATGACAATTGAAATGACTTATTTAATGTCTATTTGATTAACCAGACTAAGCACCACAAAAGTGAATTTTTTTCAGCACCCTGTCCCCACTATCTAGTGCACTGTATAACATGATTAATACTAAAAAAAAATTATTGGCTCGAATTAAATGACTTTTCCAAGCCAGTTTAGAAATGTCAAAGTGAAGACTTGAAACCCAATCTATCTGACCGCAAAGACCCATTTTCTCTTACCTTTTTTCCCTCACTGTGCATCCTTCTCCTCTCACCAATTCTTAGATGCCCTAGAATAGTGGTCATGTGATCATCCCTTTGTGGAGGTAAATCTCATTCTCTGGGTTCAGAATCTGCTACTTCAGTCTTGCAAGTATCCCAGGTATGTGAAGACCAGGGAACAGCTGCCCAGGGACCCTGCTAATGTGGTAGGTATGTGTTGGTTTCAAAATATGTCCACAAATTCTTAAAATTATATATGTCCACAAATTCTCTAATACTTCTCTTTTGAAGAAATGGAGCTTCATTCCACTCCCCTTGGGTGTAGACTGGACTTAGTAACTCATGTCTAACAAATAATTTTGGCAGAAGTGACTGTTTATAAGTTCTGAGACTAGGTCTTAAAAGACATTGGATCACTTGCTCTTGGATCATTCACTCTGGGGGAAGTAAACTGCCATGTCTTGGAGACAATCAAGTATCCCCGTGGAGAATTCCATGTGGTGAGAAATCATAGCCTCTTTCCAACAGCCAGCAAGGAACTGAGGCCTCTGCCAACTGGGCTGTGTAAGGGTGCCATCTTGGAATATCAGATCTTCCAGCCCACTCAGCCTTCAGATGACTGCAATCATGGCCAACATCTTCACTGCAATCTCATGAAACCCTCTGAACTATAACTACTCAGCTAGGCTGCTCTCAAATTTCCAACTCACAGAAACAATGAGATAATGTTTGTTATTTTCAGCTGGTACATTAGGGGATCATTTGTTACACAGCAATAAATAACAAATACTGAGTAAAACGGAGCACAATGGTAGGATCAGAGCAAATAAGCAAACCATAGAGGCAATTCTTTGGAATGAGGGAAAGACCAGTTATGTGTGGGAAGTCTTTTTCTTTTCATGGGTGTGATTATGTTATGTTACATATAACAATGCTGCAGTGGGAGGTAGGGTACTAGGGTAGAAGGGAGCCTCAGAACCCTGCTAGGCAGTGAAATAGAAGTGGGTATCCAAACGTGAGCCCCAGACAACCTGAGGCTGGTAACACAAGAGAAGAGACAGGAACCATGAGTCCAATGGCAAATGCAGCATCCATAACCAAGCACTGAACTACAGAAGGATATCTAAAAGTAGGAGCCAAGATACCAAACTGCTATAGAATCAGTGGCATGTCTGAAGTCACAACAAAAACAAAGGGAGTAGAAACGAAGATTCTGTTGTGGGTCTTCTGCTTCAGCTGGCTGAGTTCCCACACACTCTCTATATAGACGTTTCTGCTCCTAAAGCACCTTGCAGTGGATGAGGTTGGGCCCCACCTCATCCCTTTTACCAATTAAGTGTTGACTGATAACTCTTGAAGCTGCCTGCTCTCTGGAGAACTGCCCTGAGCCAAATGCTTTGCACCCATCCATCACCCTACCAACAGACCTCAGCCAGTGACTAAATGGCATGAGGGTACAAAGAGCCAGGGCCCTTGCCTTGAGATGGAGCTAACTGGTGCAATTTATGCTCTAGAGCTTTTCCAGGGGATCAGATTGAAGCTAGCATCCAGTTGAGACCACATTCTCCCCTTACCCTAACCTGCTTCCCTCACTCCTCTTTCCTAAGAGTACTGCAACAAATCACTTGAACAAGAATCCCCATTTCAGGATCTGCTTCTAGGGAACCAATCTACAATACCCCTTAAAGACATCTAGTACTTTCTGGTGTGTGTGTGTGTGTGTGTGTGTGTGTGTGTGTGTGTGTGTGTTGGACTGAATGTTTGTGTCCCCCCAAAATTCGTATGTTGAAATCCTAATCTCCAGTATGATGGTATTTGGAGTTGGGGCATTTGAGAGGGAATTAGGTGTCAATGAGGTCATGAGGCTAGAGCTCTCATAATGGGATTGGTATCCTTATAAGAAGAGAAAGAGACCAGAGTCCTCTTTCTCTCCACAGTGTGATGACACAGCAAGAAGGCAGCCATCTGCAAACCAGGAAGAGAGATCTCAACAGACACCAAATCTGCCGCACCTTCATGTTGGACTTCCCAGCCTCCAGCCTGTGAGAAATAAATGTTTGCTTCTTAAGCCACCTGGTCTATGGTATTTTGTTATAGCAGCTCAAGTTGACCAAGACAGTGTGTATTAGTATGATTGCGGGGATGATGAAAGAGTACCTAAAATCGGAGAAAACAATACAAATTTTCCTGCTTGAGGAGTCCATGAACCAACAGAACAAGAAAGCAAAACCTAGCAATTTGGTTAAATGGTTTAAAAGAGATATCAATGAGTAATTTATCTAAACATTTATCGATTGTAATGAATTTGTACTATATCAACCTGGCTAAGCTAGAACAACTTTGTCCAGAATCTCCTTCTCTGGATGGTCCAAACAAAAAATGTACACAAGATTTAGAAGGCAGAAATGAAAAGGAGTACTCTCTGAAAGTTGTGGTTGGATGCAATGAGAGATGTTAGAAGTGCTGATGTGTTCTAGATAAGCCTGGCTCTTCCAACTAGGTGCCTAGCTCTTCCTTCCAGCTGCTGGCACTGCTGACCAACAGCAACCCCAGGCCTGCCCTCAAATGCAAATGGAAAGGCAATAGCTTACCATAGATTTCTCCACCAGCTCTTCACAGACCCACTCCAGCAGCTGATGTGCCTGGCTTCTCAAATCCCCCAGCAGGACGTAACTTGTCCCATCATTCCAATGTGTCAGGAGGGTTGGTTAGCAATTTTCTCTCATCCTCTAACTCTGTATTTTAGGCTTTACTTCTCCAAATTTCTCCCTAATTGTGAGAGGTCTTATTGCTATAATAGTCCTAATTTCCATAATATTCAAGGTGGTCTGCTTCTGATTGAGTCCTGATACCTGATACATTCATACACTGATTATATTTAACTGCCATACTGCATAGTAACTAGTATATATATCATTCAATGGATGTTAGATTAATTTTGTTGATGTTGTTTTTCACTAGGAATAGTAAACTCTCTAGAGATATACTCGATGTTTAGAGCTTACTATTCTTTTAGCATGGTCACTTGAAGAGAACTTTACAAAATTAGAGGGAGAATTGAAAAAACATTGAGACATTGGCAGGCATCAGCAGTGCAGGAACGATGGAGGGTTTTCATCTGAAGAATGACGTACTTGGACTTTTAATTTCATCATCCTGATTGTAATGTGAAGAATGAGTTGTAAGGAGGTTGAGAGTGGAAGTTATAGGGAGCAATTAATAGGATAGTGCAATCATCTAGGCAGAGATGATGGTACGTAGACTAAGATGGATAACCATTTCAAAGGTAGCAAAAGTATCTTTGGCTCTGAACCACCATCATAGAATGACTGGGACATTTAACCTCTTAAATTCCCTCTTTTTCCTTATGGAAATCCCCCCAAAACTTATATGCTAGCACTATTTAATTTGTTATTGTTGATTAACACCTGTATGGTCCTTACTACCTAGCTACTGTTGTAAATGCTTTTCAAAGGTTCATTTAATCCTTATAATGGCTACTGGTGCAGTTTTCCTGGTGTCTTAAGTTGATAGCAAAAACCTCCATCATCACTGAATGCCATTGCTGTTTCTCTTCCCTCTGTTGGTCTGGATGATGGAGTTTACTTCTCATCCTGTGGTTGCTGTTACTCTCTCTGACACGGGGAAGTCTATCAGTTGGGTTTTGTGGTTACAAGCAACAGAAATGGACTCAGGTTATTTTAAGAAATTAATTTTCCTATGTAACATTAGGTACTACTACTCACCCCTTTGAATATTCAATATCCACATACACCCTTGTTTCCATGCTTAGACACACACACACACAAATTCCTACTAAATATGATGCATCTGTTCTTCATAATAACAGAAAATGTACTCACCTCTCCTCTGAAGGGAGACAATCCAAAGTTTCATTAGACACTGCATGCAGAATTTCTGAGCATTGTCCACTTCTTCTTTAGTCCAATACAACCTCATATTGATATTCTACAACCTATGGACTAAATTTTGAATTTAAACACCACAAACACACCTATATAGAACAGTGAAAGAACATGGAATTTGTTTTATATTCAAGTTGGGAATTATGGATGGAGACTACATTGTTTTATAGCTGTTTTTTTCAAACCAGAATCCAGTCATAGTTTATTAATTTCATTTGATCACTAGTAGACTGCATTTTCAAAGGCTTCATCTCCCACTTTTTGGCATGCATATGTGTCTACAGTACCTGCTACTTCTGAATCTGTGGCAGATTGTATTTTCCAAATATATCCACACTTTATATTTATCCCATCCCACATGTTCTTCTTACAATGTGATTGTCACTGCTCCCACTAAGAGGTGGGTGATATTTCCTCCCCTCTTTAACCTGGGTGGGAGCTGGTGCCTACTCCAACCAAAGAAGTACAGTTAAGTGATGCTCTGTGCTTTCTAAGACTAAGTTATAAAAAAGATGCAGCTTATGTCTCTATCTCTCTCTCCCTGGCCCCTCTCTCTTTTTCTCCCATCACTGGCCCTTGGAACCTAGCTAGGGAACAGCCAGTATCAATCGCCAGACACATAAGTGAAGAAGCCTTCATATTATTCCAACTCCAGCCTTAGAGTCTTCTAGCTGGGGCTCCCTTCATCACAGTACAGGTAAGCCCTCCCTACCCTTTCCTATTTGAATTTTTGATCCATAAAAACTGTAAGAAATCAATACTTTTGTTTTAAGTCACCAAATTTTGGGGGTAGTTTAATACGCAACAGTAATTAATTAATACACAGTCTTAAAAGCATGCTATCATCAACAGAGCAAACCATAATGATGTCCTGTTGGATAATGAGATTGTCAAGATTTGGTTTGACAAATATAGTAAAGAGGCAAAAAGTTGGTGTATAGCTGAGGTAGCAGTGAAGTTGTACTGTTGTCATTGCCAAGTAAAATCAGCCTATCTCAAGTGTTAGTATTTTTGGACTAGGGGTAAAAATAAAAGCATTTACTAGATGATTAGCTGTGTTCCAGGTGTTAGTAGTATTTCTTTGTTCCAGTAAGAACACTGCATTTGGAACAAAAGTTGCAGTTTGAAATGCCAGATGATTAAGTTTATGATTGTTCACTTTTATGCTCCAAGACCCATCCATATTTACTTAAATAGAAATGTGGTAGCCTGTATCTTTCAAATCTTTGATGATGGAACTGACTTCTGAAATTTCCTTCAGAAATTGAGTCATCTATCTAGTCAATAAATATTAATTGAGCACCTATTAGGTGCCAGTCAATGTCCTAGACACTGAAGATGAACAATGATAGGCAAAATATCTGCCCTCAAGGAGATTACATTCTAGGAAGGGAAAAAGACCATACATAAGCAAACAACTGTACAATATATTGCTAGGTGATAATAGGTGTCATGCAGTAATATTGCTTTTCTGTATTTTGCTAATGAGAGGGTATTTCAAGAACTTACACTTAGCCCTCTGTTATAATAGCCCATATTCTCTGAGTCAAGAAGTCAATGTGAGGATGCTTCCAGTTGCTGAGGTTGTCCAATACTATCTGTATCTTTAGGTCATGGGGAAATAGCCATGAAAAGAATTTGAGGTCCCATAGGACCAACTATGAGTTGCATTGAGTCAAAATTCCATTTAGCATCTGTCCTTCATAAGGCTCATTACCAATATTCAGGGCCCCAGTAAATCAGTATAAATCCAGGATCAGTGTTGAAGAGCCTTTGAATGTTTTGAGTGTGTGCTTTTCTTTTGATCACATTTACCCATTAAGTGGATTCAGATCTCTAGGCAGAAGATTCAGTTTATTCTTGTGACATCAGTGTAAACTCCATCCTCAGGCATATTTGATCACATCTGCATGCTAGGGGTTCTGCATTGTGAATTCATCCAGGTCTAGTTATTGAGTGAGGTGCTGTGACTCACTTTAGGGATAATGTAAGCCAAGTTCTTTTTCACCAGACCTCTCTTTTTTTTAAAAATTGCAAATCGGGGCACCTGGGTGGCTCAGTCCGTTAAGCACCCGACTTGATTTCAGCTCAGGTCATGATCTCGTGGATCATGAGATCAGCTCTGCATCCAGCTCTGAACTCAGCGGGGAATCTTCTTGAAAATCCTCTCCCTCTGCCCCTACCTCCACTCTCAAATAAATCTTTAAAAAAATTAAAAATTGCAAATTGAGTATGGCTTTAGTGGGCTGAGCATCTCTTTCCATCCCAGGAATCCTCTCTGAACAATGAACCAACACCAACATCTCTGTAGACCAGATCCTTCTGATTACTGTCTGGCCTGTGGCCTGTTCAGAAACCAACCACTCACTTTGCTTCTGGCAATTAGGTCTGGGACTTGGTCTCTGCCTCCCCTGCATCCTTTCACTCCCACCCTCTTTTGAGTTAAACCTCAAGCATTGTCTTACATACTACTAATTATCTTAAGTAGAGGTGGTTAACTTCTGACCAAGGACAGAAGCCAGAATTTACTAAAGTCCTTGCAAAAAGCTGCATAATGTTATGAAAAAGCTTTCCCCAATTCCTCATCAAATGAACACCTCTCTGCAAAGAATACCACGTAACTCTTAATCACTCTACCAATAGGACTTTAAGGCAGAGATTTGCTTTGGACTTATGCCAAGGTCTTCAAATGAAGCTCTATAGAACTACCTGGAAAATTTTATAACAATCTTTCTGACAAGAAAGGAGTTTAGAGACCTTTCTAAATTCTTTCAAACACCACTATCATTTTATTATTTGAGTGAATGTGCTTGGGGTGAATCCCCCTAGTAAAAAAAGTTCCCTAGCAGATCCTTCAGGGCAGGTCTTCCTACAGCAGGTCTCCATTTTTCAGAAAGATACTTATCACTGCCTCATCTTTAGAATGTGTTCACTATTGGTCTTTCCAGAAGAAACATCTTATTCAGCATTTATTGCTTCTTTGCATTTCAGCGGTAGGGAGATGTACTAGCTGTATGAAAGGAGGGATCAATAATTTCTGGCACTTAATGTATGGTACACTTGAGAGGGAGCACAAGATTTAGAGGAATGAGCCAAAATGGGGTTAATAACTGTGGAGTCCAAGGTGATTTTATCAGATACCATTTGAATTTCGAATTCCACCCCCTTCCCATCTTCCCTGCTTTTCCATTCTCAAATGGCAACGCTAAAAGAATCCCTAGTGCATCCCATTTTCTCAGACTTGGGAAACATTGTTCAGAGGAAAAAGTACCGTCTACTGCAATTCTGGTCATTTGGAAACAAGCACAGAGCTCAGGGGATGGCTTCAGTAGGGATCTGAGCCTTTTCCCATCTCCAAATACATGTTTCTTTTGTGCCTGACTTCCTATTTGCACGCTTTTTTCTCTGCTCTTTCCTCGGGTTGTTCTTGACCCTAAATTCATTGTTCCCCACCGGGATGATTGACTAAGAGGTGCTCTGGGAAGCTGCATGGTAGTTATAGCTGGGTTCAAACCCTTGCTCTGCAGTCACTAGCCATGTAACTTTGGCTATATCCCTTGGGCTCTGTGAACACCAGTTTCCTCATCTGAAAATGAAGTGACTCAACCTTACTTCAGAGAGTTAGTATCAAAATTAGAGAAAACATGTGTAAAATACCTACCCAGATACTTGACCCATAATAGGTTATAGATTAATAAATATACCAGAACCACATTTGTATGTATTATTAGTAGCATATATTATTGATAATAATAATATTATTATTGATAATTATTGATAATAATCAGCTTTTCACCATAAAAATATTTAAATGTTTTGAGCCTTTACTCTATAGTCACACTTTGAAACTCTCTACATATATTAATTTATTTAATCTTCTCTGCAACTCTTGTTACATGGGCACTGTTACTAACCCAGTGTTGCAGTTGAGGGTACTGTGGTATAGAGAGGCCAATTAAATTACCTAAGGTCACATGCTGGGAAGCCATGGAGCCAGGGTTTGAATATAGTCTGGCTCAAAGCTGGCACACTTTACAGGCCATACAGAAATGCTTACTGTAATGGTGGATTAAAAGGATCTGTAAGAAAAATATTTTCTATTTTTCCAGCTCCTTCATATTGTACTTTATATTTATTGAAGAGAGAGATGTTTAAATATACCAGAAAACCCAGCAGAGTCATTCCTTATAGAAGTAAGCTGAATTTATGCTCAGCCGTGAGGTTCATCCCCTTGTCCCTGCTGTAAGATGCTAAAGGTAATAGAAAATTTGGGGCGCCTGGGTGGCTCAGTCGGTTAGACGTCTGCCTTCGGCTCAGGTCATGATCCCAGAGTCCTGGAATGGAGCTCAGCATCCTGCTCCCTGCTCAGCGTGGAATCGGCTCCTCCCTCTCCCTCTGCTCCTCCCCCTCGCTCATGCTCTCTCTGTTTCTCTCAAATAAATAAATAAAATCTTAAAAAAAAGAAAGGAAATTCTCCTAAACCAGTCTCTAGAGGAGCTATATTGGCTCACTTAACTATATGTCCAAAAGTAAGGCAAGCTCTAGGGTTGGTTGCTCTAGCAACTCAGTGAGATCCTAAAAGACTCAGATTCTTTCTACTTCTCTCGCTTGCCGTCGTCTGTCAGCTTCATCCTGAGCCGGCTGGTCTCATGGTCCTGTAGCAATTGGAACAGCATGATTTTTCATTCCCCTCTAGTGGGAAAGAAGAGGTTCCAGCGCTCTTTCAAAAGCGTCAAGAAAGGCTTTCCTGAACACTATACTGTACACGCAGCTTCTCATCCCATCAAAATGGCCCAGTTAGCCTCACATGCCCCTTCCCGAATCACTCACTACCATGGAGATGGAGTTACCCTTTAGCCAATCAAAGCCATCCCTAGAACTTGGGGGTGTGGTCATCTTCGCCGAGGCGCAGGGATGTGGGAGAAACAGAGAAACCTGAACAAAATTGTGGTTTTCTTAGAAAGGGGAAAGAGGGGGATAGTGACAGACAGACAACCAGCATATCCAGCACACTCCCAAGGATACATTATCTATTTTCCATACATTTTCCTATTTTCTTGGCCCCATTTTTATCTTCACTATACTAGAAATAATAGCTACTTCTCATGGAGTAAACTTACATGAGATAATGTATATGGAAGGACTTTAAACGCTGTACAGATGAGTTGTAGTTGTTGCTGTAGCTGCTCTTCAGAGTATGTTGTGTTGTTAATAGCAAGGCCAGAACAGCAGAGGCCATGTGCCTCCCAGCCTCCGTTTTATCCATTCCTACCTCCTGGAATGAACTTTCTCCCACCCCCAGACACTCTGTGCTGCCTCTTACTAGCTGTGTGATTTGGGGCAAATCACTTCACCTCTCTGAATTCCACCTCCCCCTTTAGTGAAATGAGATGCTTGGACTAATTAATCTGTAAGGCACCTTCAAGCTTTAATCTTGTGATACATGAATTTCAGGCAACAACGTAAAGAGAAGTAAAGAAGTGAAGAATTTCAGGCAGGTGGAGGGATTTGGGGTCAAGGGATTTTAAGCAATCAAGTGTCCAGTTAGCAAGGCTACTCTGATTTAGGGCTCCAAAGACAGACAGACACACACACACACACACACACACACACACACACACACACACTACACATGCATAAGCATACATACATACTGAGTCCATGCTAGCAATCGATAGTGAACATCACACAGAAACAAGGACATTTAATAAAATAAAAATGATCCATCTGCAGGGCAGACCTGAGAGATGAAGATGTGGGGAATGAGGCAGTGAGACCAGAATCTTAAATACATCCAAGTTTGGCAGAGTTGGGAATTCCACTGAGGGTGGAGAATTATCACTGCTGTGGGCATTGCTTTTATATGCCTGTATGTGCCAAAATATGAGGGGATCTCAGAAGAGATCAATCTGACCTTCCAACCACAGCAACATGTCTACTACTGGGTCTGACCTTGTTTTGCTTTTTTCTATTCCTGGTTTCAGCTGGACCTCAAAAGCAGAAAGGCCAAAATCCAACAAGAAAATCTGTTTCTGTTATTTTCTCTTGGCTGCTTAGGAGACCTCTCTTGGCAGGCTTTCTGGTGATTTGTCCAAGCCTGGGGCCTCTCTTCCCTGGAGTTTCCATCACCTTCTTCAGGGGAGAAAGAGCCCTAAGCATCACTATGCAGTGCCTGCAAGGCACTTGCTCTTTTTCTTAACCTAGAGTCCTTCAGTCCTTTCTTTTCCTCTTTGTCCCCCAAAGAGACCAGGCAACCTGTACACAGAGGGACCCAGAATAATAATTATTATAATGATAACAATAATAGCAGCAGCTACCATTTATTGCCTGTGTACTATTGTTCAGTCATGACTCTAAGCACTTTACATATTATTTCAATTACTAATTAAATAGCAGTGGCAGATAATAAGATGGTATAAAAACATTAAAAGGGGTGATTTATCATATCGATAAAATGTATGGTCCATCAAGAAGTTATACCAGTCATGAACTTTTATGCACTTAACAATATAGTTTCAAGCAGAGGGGGAGACGAACCATGAGAGACTATGGACTTTGAGAAACAAACTGAGGGTTCTAGAGGGGAGGGGGTTGGGGGGATGGATTAGCCTGGTGATGGGTATTAAAGAGCACACGTACTAAATGGAGCACTGGGTTTTATACACAAACAATGAATCATGGAATACTACATCAAAAACTAATGATGTGGGGCGCCTGGGTGGCTCAGTCGTTAAGCGTCTGCCTTCGGCTCAGGTCAGCGTGCTGGGATCGAGCCCCACATCAGGATCCCTGCTCGTCAGGAAGCCTGCTTCTTCCTCTCCCACTCCCCCTGCTTGTATTCCCTCTCTCGCTGTGTGTCTGTCTCTGTCAAATACATAAATAAAATCTTAAAAAAAAACTAATGATGTATGGTGATTAACATAACATAATAAAAAATGTATAAAGCAAAAATACTAGAAATACAAAGAGAAATTGACAGGGCCACTGTCACATTAGAAGATGTTAACATACTTCTCTTTAAAATAGATCAAATAGACAAAATTAATTATATGCAGAATTTATATAGCATAGTAACAAGTTATATAGAATTTTGCACTCAACAGAGACTACACATTGTTCTGAAACATATGTGGAAACAGTTAAAAAAATGACAGTGTATTTGGTCATAAAGAAAAAAAAAACATAAAGAAAAACTCTTAAGGCAGTACTCTAAACTCTTCACAAACTTTAAATGGCAATACTCATACAAGCACTTTCATTGAACAAAATGTGATAAGACTTAGAAATTAACAACAGAAGGAGTGCCTGCCTGGCTCAGTCGGTAGAGCATGTGGCTCTTGATCTTGGGGTTGTAAGTTTGAGCCCCACGTTGGGTGTAGAGATAACTTAAAAATAAAATCTTAAAAAAGAAAGAAATTAACAACAAAAGTATAGCAAAAATAATAAATCTACCTACTTGAATATTTTAAACACTTTTATAAATGATTATTGGGCATATTAATCAGGGTTTAGTCAGAGAGATTGTTCCTCTATGAAATATCTGTACATAATGGGTTAGTCATCCATATATTCAGAGCTTTGACCTGATACAGTTGTACGATCTGGCTAAACAGTCTAAGGTTGTTGTCATTGCATCTGATACTGGAACTTGAAGTCCTCAGGGCAGGCAGTCAGGATGTAAAGTGGGGAGAGCACAAGCTGGTGCATAAAACCTACATCAGTTCTTGCTTATGACTCGGTCATGCAGAGACCTTTTGTCACAGAGGTAAACACACACATACAAATGCATGCACACACGCACACACACTGAGTACGTATTAGCAATCAAGAGTGCATCTCACAACAGGAGTGAAGACATCTAGTACTCCTCTGAATGAAAGAGAAGCTGAAAGAGGATCCAGGAGAAGATGGAGCAGTTCCAGTCTTGGCTACTGTCCCACACCAAGGAGAGCCAGCAGACAATGTATGTAAACTACAAAAAAAGTGAGCTATCGCTTCACTTAAAACTCTCCAAATTGCCCACGAGAATCTCTTTGTGGTCCAGCATAACTGGAAACATACGAGAAAGGGAATTCTGAGAAATGTAGTTCAGCCTGGCCAAGGTGACACCTTACAAAGCCCCCAAAATCCAACCTTTGTCAACTTGGCACCCATGCTTATCTCCTCCATATTTAATCTCCAAATAAAGATAAAAACAAAGTCATGTTTCTGCCTAACATAATACAACTACCCCATAAAACCAGTAACATGCTAACCCAGAGGTCAGAAAACTCTTTCTTAAAGCACCAAATAGTAAATATTTTAGGTTTTGGAGGCAACATGGTTTCTGTTGCAACTATTCAATGGTAGCGTGAAAGTGGCCATGGACAATATGTAACTGAATGAATGTGGCTGTTTTCCAACTAAACATTATTTACAAAAGCAGATGGCCAGCCCTTGGGCCATAGTTTGCCAACCCCTGTGTTAATCCTTTCAACAAAGGAGAATGAAAATCCTTTTTGTGTTGAGTGATCTTTATTCTCCTGCTATCTAATTCACACATCACTCTTTGATATCCTATAGTTTAAATATTGAGATATGATGTTAATTACACATAGCATATCTTAGTTAAGGAGATGAAAGAGAAGACGGAAAAAAATATTTGCTCAGTATATATACACAAACATATGCATATCTAAATAAAGAAAAAATACTCAATGATTACATTCCTTTGTCTGCAATTAGTCACATTTCTTTGTCTGGTTCCAAATGTTGTTCCTGAAGGGTCTGGGCCATTAGCAGTCCTACCTGAATTGAAGGTTGTTGTAGTTTTCCACTGAGTTAATAATCACAAAATATTGGTATACTGAAAGTTGCCCTAGAGGATCTCCCGCATTCCAGAAATACTCATAGTGTGATGGCAACTCAATTTCCTCTTGATAGTCAAGATCAGTCCCCATAGTTATCTAGTAAATCCCTTGTTTGCCTTGATTCACTGGCCTTAGGAGCCCAAAGTGGCCAGGTGACAGTCTTAACCTCCAGTTCATTGGAATCCTTATTGCATCTCCAGGTAGGAACTTTCCTCTCTTTGGAACTAAGATTTCCAGAGCAGCAGGACCTAAAGTTGTGGGAATGGGAAACAAAAATTGTACTAGAAGATCATTAGGGTAATAATGAGAGCAACAACTTCACTTTCACCCCCTTGATTCCTAGATTTGTGAATTCTGCTATGAGAGAAACAGCAATGTAATGGATATCGATTTAGAGCATTTATTGCTATCTGGTGGACCTTGCTCTAGCTGTGCAAAGTGTTGCCACCTACTTGATGCCATAAATGAACCTTCAAAAGCTAATTACACCATTCTACCACAACAGTTGCTTCAGAATTATGAGTAACACGATAGGACCAGTGAATCTCATGAGCATGGACCCATTGCCTAACTTCATTTGTTATAAAGTGAGTTCCTCGGTTAGAAGTGATGCTGTGTAGAATGCCATGTTTTTGGATAAAAATATTTGGTCAGTTCATAAATAGTACCTTTGGCAGAAGCATTGCAAGAATACAAGCAGAAAAATCAAATCCATATGCAATAAGGATAAAATGCTATCCAGTCCATGATGGAAGCAGACCAATGTAATTGGCCTGCAATCAGGTGACTGGCTGATCCCCCAGGAAATGCCATTTTGGGGTCTCCTTGTTAGTCTCTGCTATTGGCAGATTGGACATTCAGCAGTGGCTTTATCCAAAAACTCCATGTTGAAAGTATGAAAATTCATGTTGCTGAGCAAGCATAACCTCCATCCTGATTCCATGGCCATCTGCTCATGAACCCAAGAGGCAATAACAAGAGTGACTGGAGAAGGCTGATTGACATCCACAGAAGAGGTCATCCTATCCACCTGGTTATTTAAATCTTTCTTTGGTGAGCATTCCTACAGGACACAAGTATTTTCATATCCTGTGTCCATATGGAGAGGTTTATCCACATATTTCTTCCCCAGATCCTTCTAACTCCCTGACCATCTAGCCAAATCATTAGCTCCAGCCCACAAATTGATGTAGACCCATATGTCTGGACATTTATCAATCCAGGCAAAATGAACAACTATATGCCCTCTCCAAAGTCCTGCCCACAAGAAGGATTTCCCTTCAACACTGTTTTTCAGGGCCGTCCCGAAGTGGGGCTGTTGTGCTACAGCTGTCCACTTTCAGATGGTGTCTGCATATCATGAAGAATTACCTGTAAACGAATTTCAAGTGCTTTCTTCCTTAGTCAACTCATCCTAGTGAACTCACCATGAAGCCATCGGTGTGGTTGAGAGAAAGAAGGACATGTAGCAGGACTAAGGGGCAATGGCATCTGGGCTACTTCCTCACGCAATTTACTCGTGCCTCCAGGGTTTGCTTAAATCCAGTCTCATACATACTACTTCCTTTGATGATGCAGTGCTGCACCAGATGATACCCAGTTCACGATGAGCATCTCAAGTCATATGGCAACTTGATAACTCATGGTCAAGCACTCAGTCTCTACTGAGTCCCAGTAACAAATCCCAGTAACAAGCCAAAAATTGTTTCTCAAAAGGAGAAAGCATGGCTTTGCTAAAAAATTCTTAGGGTCTGTGCTGTGATTCACCTGTAGGATAGGGCCTGCTAAAGGCTCCAACGGCATCCCTATGTGACACTAATACTTCAAGTACTATCATATCTTCTGAGTCATATGGCCCAATTATCAGAACAGCTTGCATAGCAGCTTGACCTGTTGCCGATTACTCTTATTCTGGGATTCACTCAAAACAGGCAGCTTTTCAGGTCACTCAGCAAATGGGTCAAACTAGCATGTCCAAATGAGATATATGTTGCCTCAAAAATTCAAAGAAGACCAGTAGGCATTGTGCCTCTTTTTTTTTTTTAAAGATTTTATTTATTTATTTATTTATTTATTTATTTATTTGAGAGAGAGAGAGAATGAGAGATAGAGAGCATAAGA